>NC_073734.1:10910033-11212394 GCF_023634155.1 Falco peregrinus
AGAAACCAAGTATATTATTTGTCCTTTTTTTTTTTTTTTTTCTTTCCCCATGAACTACAGATACCTCTCAATGTTCTATAGAATTCTTTCTTATATTTCAGTTCTTTCCAGCCATTCCCATCATTGTTTGTGAAACCATTCTTTCTCTGAAAATGCACCAAAAATTATATGCAAAAGACAGGCTTAGTGGAATATTACATTTGTTGTGTTACATGCACACATCAAGGAATTAGGAGTTAGTGTTCCCATAGCAACCTTATTTCTTTGTGTATTTGCATTAAAACAAGCTCTTAAAAAAAAAAAAAAAAGACGGCTAATATATATACAGCGATACAAAGCTCTTGTATCTTTTACTCCATAGGGGTGAGAAAAGTCCAGTAATTCTCATTAACACATTTTTATTAGTATGCTGATGAGCACACTTTATTGCTCAGTGTTGTGCGATTATGTAATGAAACACTATTGAAGTAATTCTCCGACACTTAAACTGTGGTTCATAACATGGTAGAGAATCTTCCAGGGCTGACCTGCCTTAATGATCACTACAGATATTTTTTCTTTCCTAGTAATTACATGCATAATGGAGGTGTTCCATATATAAAATTGGTCAATACTAGTAACAGCGAAAACAATGACTGACTTTTTTCACTAAGTATCCATAACTAGAGTGAAAGTTAAGAGCCCTTTGTCTGTTCAATCTTGACTTTTCAGAAATTCTTCCATGTAAAATTTCAACTATGATGTTGTATTAAAAATTCATGCTTATACTTGATTCTGTACATATATTTAATAGAAACATAATAAATCAGCATATTTTGCTTAACAGGCAGCTCTGGATTGAAATGAATAGTTAAGTGATCCCCTAGGACAACTCTGCATTATGGTCTGCAGATTTGCATTGCATTTCTATAAAACCTCGTGTGCCTGAAATAATATTTATAAAAGATCACCAGTATAATCATAATGATGTAGAAGGATAAACAGAAAAACAAAGTTCTTATCAATGTACTGTAACTACCTATATGCAATTTTAATACATGATGCCATTTAAAAGCCTTTCCCTGCAATGCAACTTGTTAACCTAACTTAGAATGGTTCCTTACCATTAGTAAACTGTTCCCTTCTGTTACTAAAGATGTTCTTCCAGGTGTGAAAAAAAACCCACTTTTGCAGTTACATGGGAGTTCATGGTTCTTTCTGAATTACTTTGTAGACTCGTAATACCATAAACAGTAGACTCACAGTGGAATTTTAACTTTGCCTTTTCAGCTAAAGCCAGCCCTTTACTGCTAGAACCTGCATTTTGCTGTTTGAATGAGCTTTGGCTCTCCAGAGAGGCAAAGATCTATCTGAAGATTTCTTCCATTAGAAAAAGGCAATTCTATTAAGAGAACTGAATAAAACAGAGACAAATTGCAAGACTGGAGGAACATTGTGCTCAGTTTTTATATTGTTCTAGTTTAAACTGGCTTGAGCACTGACACATCTTTGTGCTACTTACATGTTTGAAAATTTTCTAGCTTTGTTTTGAGCAAGCAGCACTTCTGGAAAAGTCTGGGTATGGACTAGGGAACAGTGAGTGTGGCACTTTTCTTACTCAACAATACAGACACTCTTTTCTAGGAATATTGGAAAATAATTTAGCTGGGCTGGAGACAAGTAAACTGTACAGCTACAGCCAGCAAAACCATGAATGTTCTGGCTTTATTAAGTGGAATTATGCAATAAAGGGAATGATATGAAAAGGCATGAACTGGTTTATGGTTAACTTAGACATACTTTAAAAGCACATTCAAATACTTTTTTTTTCCCCCTTAAAACTGACAAAAAACATTTCCGACAGCTTCCTGTTGCGTGTAAAAATGTGCAACAAGCACTTAAATATGTGTGTAGACAAATATACTTCCTCCTCCTGTCCCTTTCCTCTCCTACTAGCTGTAGTACCCTCTACTGCTAGAGGTAGATTAAAGCAAAGAAAATGCATCTGGCAACGTTATACATCAACAGTTTTTAATACATTCTGTCACATCACCAGCAGCTGCACTTGCCACTTGCAATTATATCAGAACCTAAAATAGAACACTTAGAAAGTGAACTGGAATAGATGGTTCAGTATGTTTAGGGGCTGCAAATAAGGTTTCATAAAAGGTTCAAATGTAATCTCCCTTATGGTAATTCAAATTTGATTTAAATTTAGATCTAAGTTGAAATGCAAATGTAAATAGATTGGAATACCATAACACAATTGCCCCTTTTCTGCACTTGTAACATCAAAGTTTAAACTTTGGCGAACTATCCTAATTAGGCTTTTGTTATTATGTAAGAGGGTAGCATCTTTCACATATTAGCTATTTCATAGCTGAGATATATTTAAATTTTTAACACTTCATCTTGACTAATTAATATGATTTCTTCCAAAATTTTAATATAGAATAATAAGCATAAGAAAAACCAATCAAGCAGTGTAGATAATTTTTGAATGATGACTTAAATTTAGAACCTAACCTTGGTGATTCTTCTGGACTGGTTACTGTTCCAATAATGTTATTTGTTTAAAACACAGAATAAATTACAGGATCACTGCCACCTCATTCATGCTGGCAGCCAAATATTTAATAACCATCTGTAAAGTTCACATAGGATTCATGCTCAAGAGTGACATCTGCCATCAGATCAAGAGTGTAAGAGATGATGGGAAGATGAAGGATATCTTGGTTTAATGAAAGTTTTCTGTAAAAGCTTAAACAAAAGCCCCTTTTACCAGCTGACTCGCAATCATTTATTTTATTTTTTTACTCCAAAATGATACGTGAACAATTTTTACCATCTCTTTAAACCACCTGAAATTTGATAGAAATACCTAGATATATTCAGAAAACACTGTGCGACACAGCTTTCTGATTTTAGGGAGGCTTACTGAGTCCTGGATAAAGGTATACTCATTAGAATACAATATATCCTAGAAAACTTAACTTCTCAGCATCTGAAATCCACCCTGCGCGAAACAAAAACCCACTTTGAGCTAGAGGAACTTAAGTACCAACCATAGCATAACTGTCTGCCCATAAGGGCACATTTCAATAATCTGCTTTTCAGTGGTTAGAGAGAAAGTTCATTTCTTAAATTACACATTTTTGACACTGTATAAATAAACAAAAAGAGGTCCTAGAAGTCAAATCGTCTTCTGTAACAATCCAGTCTTGGCAGAGGTAGGTTGTCATATAGTACTATACAGGATTTCATTTAATACTACTGAAAGAAAATAACTTCAGCTCTATTGTCTGGTAACCTTCTTTGGCGAGTAGTAAATTTAATGCTTAACACCCACACGAGGCACAGGAATAGCTGGTTTAACAAGACTAGTGTCATGTTGTCAGCTGCTGTTTATTTAAATAAAATGTCACAATCTAGAAATAAATTGGAAAGCTTAAAACCAGTGAATTTCTTAAAAACCAGAAACACCCAGTGCTTATCAAGCTGGACAAAAGTTAAATCTGATGTACACTGCATTACTTTCTAAAAGTTTGTACATTTTCTTGAATCTTTATCTCGTAATTTATGTGACGTATGATATATCCTTCCCTACTGCTATACATTTGTCCTTCAAAATGGATGCCTTTCAGGAATTCTGTTTAATTTTCTTTGAAAAAGGCTACACAAGTTAAATCTTGCTTCTGATTATTAGTCTATGGGGCCAGATTGGAGGGCCTAAGGCCACTGAGGGAGCTGGCAGAGGAGCTCACCAAGCCCCTATCCATCATTTATCAACACTCCTGGCTAATAGGGGAGGTCCCAGCAGACTGGGGGTTAGCCAGTGTGACACCCATCTACAAGAAAGGCAAAAAGGAGGATCCGGGAAACTACAGGCCTGTCAGCCTGACCTTGGTGCTGGGGAAGGTCATGGAGCAGTTCATCCTGAGCGCCTTCACGCAGCACGTGCAGGGCAACCGAGGGATCAGGCCCAGCCAGCATGGGGTTAGAAAGGCAGGTTCATGAACCTGATCTCCTTCAACAACAAGATGGCCCTCCTAGTAGATGAGGGAAAGGCTGTGCATGTTGGCTACGTGGACCTTAGCAAAGCCCTTGACACAGTCTCCCGCAACATTCTTCTGGAGAAACTGGCTGCCTGTGGCTTGGATGGGTGCACTCTACGCTGGGTTAAAAGCTGGCTGGATGGCTGAACCCAAAGAGTGGTAGTGGATGGAGTTACATCCAGCTGGCAGCCAGTCACAAGTGGTGTTCCCCCCAGAGCTCACTACTGGGGCCAGTCCTGTTTCATCTCTTTATTGGCGATCTGGACAAGGGGATTGAGTGCACCCTCAGTAACTTTGAAGGCAACACTAAGCTGGGGGGAGTGTCGATCTGCTCAAGGGCAGGAAGGCTCTGCAGAGGGACTGAGGCCAATTATAAGAGGTTCCACAAGGAGAAGTGTCAGTTCCTGCATCTGGGTCACAACAACCCCCCAAAATGCTACAAGTGGCTGGAAAGGTGCCTGGCAGAAAAGGACCTGGGGGAGCTGGTTGACAGCCAGCTGAACATGAGCCAGCAGTGTGCCACGATGGCCAACGGCCAACAGCATCCTGGCTTGTATCCAAACCAGTGTGGCCAGCAGGACAAGGGAAGTGATTGCCCTCCTGTACTTGGCACTGGTGAGGCCACACATCAAATGCTGTGTTCAGTTCTGGGCACTGCACCACAAAAGGAATGTTGAGGTGCTGGACTGTGTCCAGAGAAGGGCAACAAAGCTGGTGAAGAATCCAGAGAACAAGTCCTGTGAGGAGTGTCTGAAGGAACTGGGACTGTTTAGTCTGGAAAAAAGGAGGCTGAGGGAGTACCTTATTGTTCTCTATAATTACCTGAAAGGAGGTTGTAAGCAGGTGGGGGTAGGTCTTTTCCAGGTAACAAGCAACTGGACAAGATGAGAAAACTCCAAGTTACGCCAGTGGAGGTTTAGATTTGATACTAGGAAAAAATTCTTCACTGAAAGGGTAGTCAATCATTGGAATATGCTGCACAAGGAGGTCGTGGGAATCACCAGCCCCGGAGGTATTTAAAAATGCTTAGATATGGTGCTTAGGGACATGGTTTGGTGGTGGACCTGGCAGTCCTGGGTTAAAAGTTGGACTTGATCTCAAAGGTGTTTTCGAACCTAAATGGTTCTATCATTCTATGGTATTTTGCTATGTTTATTTCACCTTGTAGAGTGTTGTGTAAGTTCCATTAACAACCCTTATACTTCATTAAATCAAGAAGGAAATAACCCATTAAGCTCTTAGGGTTTTTTTTTGTTTGTTTTTGTTTTTTTTTTCCTTTGGGGTGGTGGTGTGTGGGGTGGCAGCGGGAGGGGAATGTAATGAAAAGTTGAACTCCACTTCTCCAACACCCCATCACTCTTTAGATACTTTAAACACAGTTACAATTTACTTCATTTTCCATTGAGTTCTGGTTTGCTTGCTCCACATCAGAGTGGAAACAGAGGGACCTTAAAGACACTCATTATTTTTTTCTGGATATTGTCCCAAGATACCTACCTTCAATTTTAAACCTACATATTTAAAATATTTAAATTTCTAAATAAATAAATAAATAAATATTTAAATATTTAAAAATAGTTATGTCCATGTATAGAGAGATGTATCACAGAATATGATCATAGGTTTATCTTGAATAAATGTTAAGAGTTGTTAGCATGGACACACAGGCACATATTTTGGGAATAAAAATGGGTAAGATAACAGGGAGAAACTGCACCCCATTCTCACACAGTGAAGTACACAACATAAAAACATGGAGATACTTACTTGTCCAGCTTTCCCATTCTCACATAAAAAAGCTTCATGCTCTGATGCAAACTCAGGAGCGTTGTCATTTACATCAAGAACCTTGATAGCAACAGGCACCCGGGACACTTGACTGTGGTTCCCTAAGAAAAGAAATCAAAGCATGAAAGCTTTGATTTAAAATATATAAGTATGCTTATATTTAATTTAGGACTGATACATAAATGCTTACAAAATAACCATCCTCTTCCTCTCTTCTGTCCTTGCTTAATTGGGTTGTCTTATCTTTAATGGATCGTAGAGTTGGAGCACGAGATAAAGAAGGATGGCTGAGATTTTATGGTTGAAAAGAATAAATAGATCCCTATTGCAAACAGCATTTGTTGGAGATTAGCTCAATGAAGACCTTTCTTGGACTAAACGGGTAAGATCTTTCTTTGATGAAGTTTGTATTGTTTTATTGATAAAGTCCATTATACATGGAAAAAAAGAAGGCTGTAAACAACATAGATTTATTTCTTTGTTTATCTTTGGCAGAACACAGAACATTTTACTCTATTACTTTTCTTACTGCACATCTATTATTTCTTCATTATAAATGCGATTAAGGTGGAGACCCACATTGTGAGAAAGACAGATGATAGACTGACATAGGGATAACTAGATAGTACTTTGGACTATTAAAGCACTACCACTACTGACCAAAAGTATGACCTGTGAACTTCTTTTTTCATTGAAATAAACCACCATTATTTATTACACAGAGCTATTTTGCATAAAACTGTTTACTGTAGAGAGCAGAATAAGCTTTAATGCAAGAAAAGCTAAACCAACAGTTCACATTCTACTTTGAATACATTTCCGTCAGTTGCTGTCTTTCCTTCACTTCAGTGGAGCTAATTTATTTTAAGACATTATTTATAAACACATTAGATTATTTCCCCCAGAGAACAAAAACACAAGTTCAGTTTAAACTGAGGTGAGCAGTTGATCGGAAGAGTTTAAAAAACCATGTTCTATAGCACATGCATACCTCTACATGTAACTCAAATACTAGTTTTAAAAGCCGTCTCCTGGTGAGTATTGTTTTACAAGCATAGTAGTTTGTCTTGTTTATATCAACAACAATTTGAAGACCTGCACGCTGTATGAGTTAAGCTCTGGGTCTGACTGGAACTGACCTACCTGGTTTTGCCTAAATAATTGCTGCAGGCAAGAAAGCTGTTACCATAACTCAGGGTATCAACTTACTGACTGTTGTGACAGTTTGGCAGCTTCCCAAAGCTGTCATCAGTCTTTGTGGGTTCTATTCTCTGGCAATACAGAACTGGCTTAGGGGAAGGCAGGACAGAAGTTCCTACTGCCTGGTGTTCAATGTACCTCAAACAATAAATGCCTACAAGGTAGAAGTAGGTCAGGCTCCACCAGTGAGCAGGTGGCAACTTGGTGGCAGCCTTACAAGTGGCATAGATGATAAAAGGAGGAATCACTATATACACTGTATTTTTCCTGGTTTCCATCAACATTAATTGTGCTGTAACCTAATCAAACCCTCCCTCTTGCATCTTGTATGCTAAAGACAGTCATAAGTTTTGAGGCTCCACTTAGAAATCTAAATGTGTAAATTTCAATTGCTCTGCTAACATTACTTTGAAATAGCATAAAAATAACTATTTCAAAAGACACAAAGTCAAGCTATCACCAAATGTACTAGTACTATAAACAAAGGCTTTATGTTTGCTGGGTAGCCTGAAATATTAAAATTCCACTTGTACAGGATATTGAAGATTACAACACATCAGACAGAGTTTTAGTTCAGGAAGAAAAATGTTGCAGAAGAAAAAGAAATCCCCACCAAGATATTGCAAGAGTAATATTTATGTCCATTTTGCATCATATGGTCTTATTTCTTAACAGGTGAGGTGAACACTAATGCCCGGAAATAACAACGTACTTGAAATCACATAAAAGCTAACATGCAAATAATGAATCCCAAACATTTTAAACACTTTTTTTCCCTCTAACTTGATAAAAATACAGACAATGAATCTTGAGCTTATCAGAATTCTCAGCAGCAGTGTCATATTTAAACACTAAAGATTTACTTTTATCTAAATTAATGAAATGATGGCAGTTCAAATTTTAAAGACATTACAGAGAAATGTAATTAATTAGATAAGCTTCTAAAGAAATTATTCATGTCCCTTGTGACTGCCCCCAAAATGTTTGTCTTTCATCAGAAATACAAACATTAAATTTAAAGATATTATAATTAGAAACTTGATGAGAATTCATTTAAAAAATTAATTTACTAAACACAAGAGAGACCCAACTGGTTTGGAAATCTCCAAACAAGGGGATATCCACCGCCTATTAGGGTTCTTGTGACTACAATGAAATTTGTTGTTGAGAAAGAGAGAGAGGGATGGAAAGGGAATTTTATCTACTGCTTGTACTGACCACCACACTGATTATATTGTATTATTTCATCATTGCAAACTTTTCAATGAAATTTCACTTTATGCTAATTTTCCCTGTAAATAAAAATCACCCTAAGTATACCTGTGCCAGCAATTTAATGCATTCTCACTAAGAAAATCCAGATTTCACTTGTCGATGAGAACACTGTCAAGATAAAATAGTTTCATCTGTCCATTTTCATACTTTCAATATCTGCAAACTTCTCAGTGGTAAAAGATGTATGCAGAGGATGTCCCTCTACCGTGTAAATCCATCTTTGTTAGCAGTGCCCAATATCCTTGAGATAAAAGTAGAAAGTGATTGAAGTGGATCCACGCTGGTGCACAGACTGTTACGTTTGCATGGGCAACTGTTCTTAATGCAGTTGGGCTTCATACTGATTAGTATTCAATGTTCAGAACATTTCCTCATTTGTACGAAATGGACAGTCAGCTCTTTCAAAATTAGTGACAAAACTGAGTTTTAATTACTTTTTTTGTTTGGGTTGGTTTTCTTTGCCACTGAACCACCCAGTCAATTGAACCAAAGGAGGCTGAGTCTTGCATTTACTGAATAGACAGTAAGACCGGTTGCTTAAGTTCCAGTCAATTATGTAATGGAAAATCATAAAAGAGTTTAAATTTAGAGACTCCTCTTTAAGGAACTAACTGAATTTGTAAATGCTTCATTACCTGTATTTATTGTGATGCACAGTTTAAGAAGACCTGTTGTGAATCTTGAAATACAAGTATTATCATTAGGACTGTCACTTGAGAAGCAATGGCTTGGTTGGAAAATGTAGCACACTGAGGTGCAAAATTAAAAATATTGAGAAAATTTCCCATAGTCTAGTTTACCAAAACTCTATTCAGAGTTAAGGCTGCACGGAAGTTTTTAATTCCAAATACATTCAGTTGGTCATCTGTGGACACCACTGCCACAGCACAGCATGTAACTGTAAGTGACACATATGCAAATTATGTACATAATTTCCTAGAAGTACAGCTCTTCTATTTCTCTGCTGAAGTCTCAATTACTGCACAGTTCTAAGATCCAGTAGTCTGCTGTGGATGAGCACAGCACACACAGAAAGAAAGGAACATCCGGACACATATAAGGAAAGGATGACTCTATATTAAAATAACTAGTGAAATTATTAGTGATAAAAAATACATTTCCTAAAATAATGGAGAGTCGAGGTGAGTTTAGAAATAAATATTGAAAGGTTTACAAGAATTATAAGCACCTAAAAAAGCTCTTCTACTTTTCTCCTCAGTTCTCAAGATTCTATTGGAACATTAAATGCTTGAAATACGCGACTTGCTGGTACTCATCTTTAAATGCCATACCTATTGAAACTTACTCAGGATCAAAAAAGGCTGCAGAGTTTGATACAAAAATGATGCGGTAGAGGAGATAATCAAAGTAAAATTTAAAAAATCCCATTACCAAGCCATTTAGTGTCTCCAAACCTGAAAACTTAACTTTTGGAGGCTTCAGACCCATGCTATTTCTTATTGTGATGAATATATTTCTTCCTTCCTGGGAAAACCCTACACAGCTGAGATGTGTGGGTATCATTGGAAATTCTTAATGCAAAACACTAAGCACTGTTAACATTGTTACTGCATGCAGCAAGTAATACTAGGAGCAACTAAAGCTTATAAATCAAATTTTTGGTCTTATGCCATAACTAACTGAACATAATGCAGATATTCAACTCCCACAAACACTTAAACACTTTATAAACGTGCTTAATATACTTCCCCACTGTCTTTCCTGGACAGATACACATAAAAGTGGTCTTCAAGAGCAAGAATTATTGGATGTACAAAATGAAGTTTATGATTTGTTTAGCCCAAGGAAATCCAGTTTAATCCATTTTTCCTTTATTTAATTAAATCATCCAAAAATCACTTCAAGATTCTCTTTAAAAAGTCATAAGCTGTCTTGCATTTTAACTAAAATTAAGTACCTGAATGGAAAGTAGACTCCTAGAAAATAACATATCTTTTATTATTATTATCACCACATGGCTTGGAAATGGCTATTTCATGCTTCTCTGATTCAGTGAAATTTCTACTATAATAATATTCTAAATTGGAAGTAGAGGAAGTCCTAGCTCTGACAGAGAAGTCAAAACAAAATCTGAATCACTGACTTAAAAACAACAGCTCTTGTTTTACATCCCTTCTATTTCAAATGTACCAGGTTGTATTTTAACAGACCCATTCCCCGTGACTTTATCACGGCTTTATCTGGTGACTTTACTAAGATAATCTAAATGGAGGACAAGTTTATTTCTCCTGTTAGGGTTTATGTAGTTTTCTTCTTTGTGCAATCCTTTACTTATATAACACCACAGTTTATAACAAATTTTTTGCCATATTAGACTGACAAATCAAAAGTCAAGAACCCTGAGAAACAAAGATTCTGTTGTGAAATCAATATTTATGTTGGAATTTAACTATAGCAATTACATACTGCAGCGAATACTATGTTCATTTGTCTGAAGTGTTGTGTAACGATCTCATTCAAGAGAGACCGAGTGCCTGAAACTGACTCTGAAACTGCCAGGAAAAGACATCAGTAATTGATAATATTTCTTTTAAAAATAACAGAGCATAAGCTATTTCTGAATTAGCATAAAATTCAAGCAACCAAACAAAAAACCCAAATGTGATTGGTCATAATGAAGATTTAAACCCACTCTGAAATTCTTATATTTTTAAACGATGAGAAAATACTAAGAGATGTAGAATATCTATTAAGTAATATAAACATATCAGTGCATCACAAAGGCTTCTGTACAAGTTGCTAAGACAAGAAACAAACACTGTTTCAAAAATAATGTTCCATTTATATTTCTGTCAGCACACTGGTATATTAGAGGAGTACAGATTGTGGCGAGTCTGCATGAACATATGTGTGGGAGGGAGGCAGAAAGTAAAAGATGCAAAAAATATTTCTCAGGTTTGTCCCTTAAGTCATTCTTTGGGATAAAAACAATAATGGAGTTGAAAAGTTTTGTCTGCTTTTAGTAGATCACTTGGATTTTTTTTATTATGGTCTCCAGAAGAAAGGTGAACAGGACAAGAGCAAAGCTATATTACGTTCTATTTTTATTTCGACACTGATAGACTGCCACAGGTTTAACCAAGGACTTGCTCAACATCTTCCACCTCCTTTATTTTCGTCCACTTTTCTACCTCTCACTGCCATGAAAAAGATGTCAGACTCTTGCAAAATGTGTGCTTCCACAGGTGTGGAAAATGCAGAGCCACACATACCCACTATCCTGGTGGAGCACAAGGAGTGTATTTCAACTGTATATCCTGGTGGACAAGGAGGAGGGGAAACAGGACAGACCACTTTTTCAAGTCCTCAAATTCAAAGCTGCATTTGTAGTTAAGAGGTTTCCAAAATTCAGCAACTCCGTCTGTAAAGAGGTGGCTAACATAGGCTACACACACCTACCTTTAATCAGTATATAAGATGCATAGCTTGGGACTGAAGGACAGATTATACTTTCAGGTTGCTGATAATACCAATACAATCACAAAAAAAGAGTACAATTTCTGTGTTAGATGGAAAAGCCATGCCAGAAAATGGTAATAAAGAAAGCCATATTCTTCAGGCCCTGCCAAAGTTTTCACTCATGTTAATTTTCTGTGGTGTTTTCTTTTTTTTGGCTTAATATGCATAAACCACAAAAATTGTCTAATATAGCCCAGAACCAATGATAATTTTGAATCAATTACCTAAAATCTGCAGAAAAATGAAACATGCCTGCAAAAAGACCAAACAATTTTTTTTTCTTTTTTTTATCAGTGACATTACACCCCTGCCCTGAGTTCTTTGCTTGCCATTGTAGTAGCAAAATAGCGTAACCAGACTATGTTGGTACACACTTTTCTCTTTCACTTCAAGGCCTGATTGAGCTTCTACTGAAGTTAGTCAGATCTCTTCTACTCTGGAAGTTTAATCTAGTCCTTTTCCTTAATATTACATTATCTACTTCCTACGTTCTAAATAAATTTTTAAAATGTAAATACAATTTAAATTAAAATGAGGACTTCAGCTGGGTACTTTGTTAATTTCAAAGTGTCAACACTGATTTATAAAACTTGATAATCAAACTATGCTTTTAAAAAGTTAGTGTATTCCTTTCATACAGATACAAATCATATTGATGGAATGAGTGAACCTTCATTTTGCTTACCTGAGGGCAGGCTACAATTTGACATTCAAATACAACCTCTGTTATTTCTCATACCATCAAGCTGTGCAGTTATTCAGCAGCCTAACAAACAGTTACTCTGTAATCACCTCTGATACTCTGAATTGAAAGGTCCATTTGCAAACCTGGGAAATGGCTGCAATTTTTTGCAGAAGTATCACATTTTATTTGGTGTATATGCACAATATTGTCTTGTCTGAGTGCACAGACAAATCAAAAGGGCTTGGAAAGGCAAAACTAGATGGGAAAACCTAAATATCCCCTCAAATGTAGTTTGCAGCTGTGAAGAGGGTTTCTTCTACCATAACCCTGGTTGTAAGGGAAAATCAAAAGACACCGTTCTGTTTAAACTTAGTCATGCACTGTAAGAAAGGAAAAGCTGTCTGCTGCTGCACTGTGATTGAGAATCAGGGTAAGCAAACTGTAATTTTGCCCTTGAGGGAGCAGAGGATGCTGAAACCAATTCATATCCACCTTAGAGCTGAAGGGGAATGGGAACTATAGGAAACCCCACCCCTCGTGCCACCCTCCCAAAAAACCAACAACCCAGAAACTCAAGGGTTTCTTGTTATGACAAACCACTTTGAATGGCACTCTTCCTTTAAACACAATGTTCATGTTTTGAAAAATCCATTAGTGTCACCACATCCTATTCATTTTAATGGACTCCAAAAAGAAAATGCTAGAAGACATAGTAGATCTTAGTTGCACTAAGTAACACATGAATACTTCTCACAGGTAACCTACATATTGCATAAGAGCGTGATTAGACTGCATGGGATATGCACTAGGAGGGAGAACTGGGGATATTAAAGAAGGGGAAACAAAGGGATGAGGTGAGGTTTGCAGAGAGTTAAAAGGGGCATCCTAATCAGAAACTGTAGCACCTTTTCAATATTGGAGTAGCAATTAGGGCTACTTGTCAGAAGCTCTGGATGCAAACAGCATGTCCTTAGAGACTGTTCTTCTGCATATCTAATTCTGACCGCAGTGAGCTTTATATTCATAGTGACACCTAATCAAGACATATGTGACACATCAATATGAGTAAACAAATACATAATTCAAAATAAATTATTAGCATAGCTGCTTGAGCGGGTTGTATTGGAAGCTGCTATAGTCATGTCACTTTTATGACAATGAAAACAATTCTGCTTTATTCACAGATCCTAAGTAAATTCTTAAGGGAAAAAAAATAAAAAAAAGTACGCTGTCAACATCCTTCCACCCACACATCTATCCAGAGACCAAACTGAAACAAAAGCTGGCAGAAAACAATCTGTATTTCTGATACAGTACTGTGTTACTGAGTCTTATTTGTCTCTAACGAGGATGCAAGTCAAAATGTATTTTGCAGTTATGTTGCTTTCAGTAAATGAACTGTTATGTATTTCAGTGGTTATGAGGGCAAAAATCAAAACATGGTTTAAGTTTTAGCAACTATCAGCAGCTGACTTATAAACTATAAAGAAAGGCAAACTAGAAAGGTTTGAAGCTACATTTTTTGAAAAAAAATCAATGCAAAACAAACAAAAAAATACCTAACTTCAAGAATAAGCAATAACAAACCAGCATTTGTAATTTCTGGAAACATCTGCAACTAGGAAGCGGTATTCTGTTGACTCATCATTTTACCAAAAGTCAGAGTCTAATAAAAGCTTTTGAAAAAAGTTTTTTCCCGTTCCTTATGGCAGCTACCAATAAGAAGGAAAAGAGTTACGAAAACCGAACCACAGAAAAGCATAGGGAGCCACATCTTTCTGTTGTCTTTATCATTCACACTGTAATAATGACAGCATCATGACATGCTACTGAATCTTTACTTGTGGATCACAGCACCACAAAACCTAATCAGGATTCAAGCTTTTCTGAGGCATTGTAATGCCGTAACTGTTGTGAGGAAGTAACAGGTTTCAATTTCTAAATAAAACAATGAGAAAAAAATCCAGGCAATAAAAAGTTGCCATTAAGTGACAGAAAAGGATTTACCTCAAAAAAAAACAACCCACCCCAAAACAACAACAACAACAAAAAAAACCCAAACACCAGTGAACGGGCAGGAAGGAAACTGATTGAACAAAAGTTTTAAGACACAACAAAGTTCCCAGGGCGTGATTTGCTGCTGTGTTGCTCAACTCCAGCTTAATCAAGGGAGTTGCACTACCATAAAACAGTCAGGAATCTGGCCAACACTTTAGAGCAATTATATTGTTAATATGCTAATACATCATGCATATTAAAATGTTATAAAATATTGACTTAGATATGCAAGGTTTTATTGTCAATTATATTTGGCTATGAAATTTTATAATGACTAGCAGCAGTAATAATAACAATAAGCAGACTGATTGAGGACAAGATGCCTGGAATATTTTGATTATTTTTTTTTTTAAACAATTTAATGACTGAAATAAAACAATTAATAGCTCAAATGAAATCCATCATTTACTGATGGACAAAAATCAAAATGCTTTAACAAATGTTTTTTATTAAACAACAGCTTATTATAGAAGTATTTAAATGTCATTCTTCTTAGAGCTTATATTCCCTTTTGGTACTGATTTTCTCAACAGTGCAATTTAATACTCTTATGTTTCTTTCACAGAAAAAATATTGCCGGATATGCTGCATTTGAATCAGGTTCTAGGAGTTTAACATCAAACTATTCTTTTTTGCATAACTTCAGCAATAAGCAAAAAGATCTCCCCAGCATATCAGCATGTATCTTTAAAAAAATCTCTCTGTTTTTCAGCCAGAAAAGACTGTCATTCTTTGCTTATCCAGCAACTTTATTAGAAGCTCAATGCATGCTACTCTGAGTAGTGTCTTTATTCTAGAAAGATATGTGCTTAAAGAAGATTGGCTGAAAAGAAACTCAGTTACAAACCTCTGTTTTGACCTATTCTCATGCTTCAGCCCTACAGAAAAAACAGCGGAGATTTTAGACAGTCACATTCCACTTAGAAGTAAATGGATTCAGCTTATCAACTCGATGAATACTACACAGCATTTTTAAGATCAGTCCTATTTTCTTCAGAAATTCTAATTCAAATGTTCAAAGCGCAGATGGTCAATTGTTAGTTGTTCAGTTTAACAGTGCACTCATTTTGCTAATATGCATATCGTCAGTTTAACCATGCCTCCAGTTTTCTCAAAGTAATTAACAAACATACTTCACATGAATTAGTCAAGTATGTTTTCACTAACAACCCTTGTATGCCTTACTTGAATCCTTATCTGTTTTGTGCCCCAGAAAGCCTTATTCCTTTCTCAAACACCACCTAGTATCCTAACATTTTGTGTTTTCAGCTTTGAACGGTGTTCTCAATTCCAGTATGTTTCTGTGAAATCAACATTAGCAAACCTAGATCTAAGATTTCTAGCCTGGCTTTATAATGCCCTGAAACCAGAAATAAAAGAAATTAGACTGTTCATGCAAATCTCTATCGTTTTCCTTGCCATAATTATGTTTATTACCTCCTCTAACTTTTTCTAGCACTATATTACTCAGATGCTTTATTCACAGCTGCCTTACATGCTTCCCTCTGAAATCACAGGTTGCTAACGCTTATTCAGCATCCCATACCTGCATTTTAATGTCTGCTCCTGAATGACTGAGACAGAGATTATTTTGTAAGTACACTCCATTCCCATTCATATTTCCTCATAATATGGCCACTCCCATGTTGTTACCCATGTGGATCACCTCTCCTACTATGAAAAAAACACTATTGGGAAAGTTTGCGATATGTCTGAATGCATTTTCATAGCTGAGAAGTGCAAACTAGCTTTATGTGATATACCAGCCCACCACTGACTAATGGCAAATGCTCTGTGACCCATTAGAATCTATGGAGTTCCATGTAACCCTGTATTTATGTGCAAATGAATAAAAATTACCTTAATAAATTCTGAGTTTCTGTGAAAAAAATGATGGATTATCTAGTTTCAGTTTCACTAAGCCAGATAAAAAAGGGTCAAGCAAAAAAGGTTAATATTCCTGAGCTTCTCCTGTTTAAACCTTCATAAAGGCTTATTTCCTTTTCTTTTGATAACTGACTGTCATTTACTCAGCCCGAAATTAGAGGTAGTTATACGATGCACCAAAGTAACTCCCTAAAATGTTAGAATTATTATTATTAATGCCTATAGTAATCTTTACAATAAAAGGCTAAATAAAATTAAAAAAATGAAAGCATGAGCAAAGGTATTCATGGCATTAAAAAGTACCTTGTAGCTGAAGGCTTATTCTGAAAAGTAATTATGTCTGTCTGCTTTTTAATTAGTGTCCTTGTATTTTTTAAAGGAATACACAATATAGATAACTTTAGAAGAGCATGCGCTGGATGATGATTCAATTATTGTATTTATATTCTTGGTAAACCATAAAGAGTCTTTCTGGCTTTATGCCCTTTCCCATTAGGTGATAAAATTGCCTCATACTTCTTCATTTCTAAAGAATGCCATTGGTATGGGTAATTACCTTTGTCAGATAGAGCCCACAGCTTTGTCCTTGAGATTCCTATGCTCTGTGCCTGGAAAATATTTATTGTTGTCAAATCATGATTTACATTTCAAGATCTTGTCTATACTTTCATCTCTTGCTTTGACTAATAATTCATGAGAATTTCTACTAGTTGTGGCAGTTCTGGTACTTTCCCAAATACCTGGGCGGGGGGCTTAGCTAGCCACTGGTACGTTTTTTGTTTGGCAAGTGAAGGTGAATACCATGAATCATTTGATAAAGGAGTCAATCAAAATGAAAGTAATAGCTCCGTGACTGGAGTGCCTGCAGAATAAGGAAAACAGAAATTCCATTAAAAGCCTTCATTCAGAGATGTAAAAGTTGGTTAAAAGCATTGCTCTAGGCTAAGGGAAATATCCTCTCCCAGGCAGTCCTGCACAGCCTCTGGAGTTCCTCAGCAAACAGATTTGTTGCACGTCCGTGCACAGGATGCACAGAGTGTGAGAAGAGGGAGGAGTTTTAGAAGAGCCTTCTCGTACCCTGATGCAACAGAGCCAATGGGTGCACGCTTCACCTCGGTATTTCCTGGTAGGTCTGAAAAGGCTTGAGTCTGTACTAACGATAAAAGAGCCCATCTGTGCTTGGATATGCTCGTGGTAGTACCTCACAAACAGGAACGGAGATTCAACCTGAGTGTGGTCTGAGGAATCCAGTGCTACACATGGTCATAAAAAGGCTAGGAAGGAAATACAAATCTTGAGTATCCCACTCAGTGTTACGTCAGGTGAAAGAAAGATTGGGAACTTTAAAGGGATCATCATTTAGCTGTCTTTACATTTTATGAGCCATGGCTTCTGTTATTTGTTGGTGTGTTTTTCACAAATCTCAGAGGCTGCCAACTGGAATAGATTTAGAAGGTTTTTCTTGTTGAAATCTATGACATCATTCAATACATTTCTACTATGTAATACACATATTCTTGAGAAAAGGATTACATTGCTTTTTTGAAAAGAGAGTTCCAGGTAAGCATTGCTAATAGTGAATGCATTACAGTATACTTCTCATTTTCAAAGAATTCACTAGAATCCTGTATCTCAAGCAGATTTGAGCTACAGTTTGGGAGGGACGAGTATGCAAATATCAGGATATTAATATTTAAACTGGAGGAATGTTTTGCAGCTAAATTATGTTACTAATATACTTCTTTTTTGCCTAAGTTAAAAGAGCTTCTCTGAGATAAGTCATTACTTTGGTTTCAAACTACATTAGTTCTCCATTTATTACTGCTTTTGTTGCATCAATTAACCAGCAATGACTGAAGTACAGGGCATTTCCTTAGTATTAATGAGACACATGAGGATGGTAGGGAAGTATCTGTAATGTGGCTGTTACAGCCATTAGAAGATGGAAATGGAAACCCATGGAGCTGGAGGCAGAAGAAAGGGTTTCATTATTATATGCCGTATACATGTATGACAATCTGATAGCTTGAATGATCAGGGATTCTGAGCTCCCTTCAGAATCTGGGTAAACTGAAGCAAAAATGTTCTAATAAATAAATCATGGCTATTTGATTTTCTTTTAGTAGCTGAGTAGCATTGACAACACATAACCCGGTAAGTACTGCCAAAACTGTACAAGAAACTGAAAGAATACCGAGGAGGTTAGCCCAGCCTGAACTCTGCCTTGCTTCACTGCCCAGCAAAATTGCTAACCAGCTAATGCAAGCAACACAAGCATGCCAATGTGAACAGTAGTTACAGCTATCATTGTAACTTATACAAACTAAAAAAATGTATTTGTGTGTTCAGATGAATGGGATCATGTATGACTATTAGGAACCTGACTTTATTAGATTTTACTGAATGGCAGATAATTCCATTTCAAAAAAGTACCAAAGGACCAAAGATGTGATGAGCCTTTGTACATACAAAAAAGATGCACCAAAAGAAAGGTCTGCAAGTTAATCATTCATTCTTACTGCACTGCAAATCAGACTTTCAGAGAATACTTGCATATTCCCCAGATTCCTTTCCTGTTCAGGGCATAGCTCCTGAGAGCCCAAACATCTGAGCAGCATAATCAGCCCCGACTTACAAAGCAAGGCTATTATCCACCCCCGTTCTCTCAAGCATCTAGCCAAAATAAACCTCCCAACCTTGGCATACAATTTTAAGCTCATGTAAGTCTCAACTACACCAGAAAACAATGAGAAATCTCATTACTCCAGCATCTAAAGTCCAGAGACTTTGAAAACAAAGATCACCCTTTATATCTACAGACTAAAAGGTACATTCTCAAGGCAAGGTCATATTTTGTCAATAAGCCTGCTTCATCCAGCCTGCAATAACCTAGATGTTCCTGCTCCTCACTCATTCAGCAGAGAAAACTTGGGGGTATGGCAATCTAGAAAGAAAATTTAAGAATCAAGTCATAGGTGCAATAACTTTCAGTATCCCTCTTGCCATGAGTGTTAATACATCTATTTCTTCTGCACATCCTACACCTGTATTTCAGAGTGATCTTTCAAAGATGTCAAAGTTCTTCGCAACATCCTCTTCTCTTAAAAGTCCATGTGACAGAACTCATCAACATAAAGGAGTCACCACATGACCAGAAAGGAAAAAAGCTGAACAACAAAAAAGCAAAAATTAATTTGATGATATAAGAAAGAAATATAAGAAATCATACAATAGAAAAAAATGTGCAAAATGAATGGAACATTTAAGAGTAGACACTCTTGGAGAGGGTCAAAGCTACAAAAGGAATTTATCTACCAATTTTTCACCAAATTAATGAAAAATTTATAACTAAATCTGAAATACTGAAACTGCCACCTAAATATCACCTGTACTATGTTAATCACTTTCAGTGCAGTCTTCACATTGTTTTATCTTCAGTAACCAAAAAAAGATGCAGATGGATGAGGTATTTGAAGAATTATCTCTAGGGGGCATGTAATCAGTATGTAACATAGTTGCTTTGATTTAAACAGGAGGGATAAAACTATATGGCACTCATCTACATATTTAAAAAACTTGAACATAAAAGCAGTACCAAAGTCTGGGCAACTGTCTGAGGGAAAGAAACTCCAGGCAACTGTTCCTTAGTCCGTCTGTCTAGTTTACCCACCCAAAAAGAAGCTGCAGACAAGAAACTTCTTCACATAGGCTGGAAGAAGCCTGCTTACAAGGGAAAATGAAAGGAGGGAAATGTCACCCTCGGCACAGGTCTCAGAATATGATGGTAAGACTATTTGTAAACAATAGTATGAACTTTGATGCTAGTTCTGAGTTAGAACTATCCAGACACTTGCTTATGTATAGGAAAACAAAATGTTCTCCCCCAAAAAACAAAACAATCAAACTTTTGCATGTTAAGTACTTACAGAAAAGAGTCAAAGTCCCCACTAGCTCATGCTTTCTCCTCCCAATTTTGCTAGACATGAAAGGGTTAAGTTCACATTTTAGGGAACTCAGATTAAAAAGAAGTAGCATGTTTAAAATTATTCACAGAAATTCTAAATATGGTTGCTTTCAAAAAGATCAGCCAATCTGAATCTAAATATCCTCATCCTCAAGCCATGTGAAAATACAGAAGTAGTTATGCTCAATTCAGCCAGGCCAATCTTGTGTCTCGGAACATTCCCACCTGAGACAGTGGCTGAGGGGTGACATAAAAGAATAACTTTGTCATGGTGGCAGCAGAAATCTGCCAAAAATTACCTGTGCTTAAAGCACAAATTTAACTGCAGGTAACTCACCAGCACAAAGTTCTGAAACAATGACTCATGTTTTGGCAAAACTTGGTGTTTACCTATTGAAGTGTTGATAAATCAGATATAGATTAGGATCTACCATGCTGAGAATCAGAAAAATAAACCCAGTATCATGGCTTATGATTGGTAAGCAAGTTTGATGGCAGTGAAATGCTCTGGTCGCTGCCCCACAAGAAGAGGGGAGCCTCGGACTGAACCTGGAGAGCAGCTGGCCTGGGAGGAGAAAATGCTCCTGTATGAATGATGCTGACATATTTATTTTTATGGGAGAGATCAGTAGTCCATTAATATTACTGTCAGTGAAGATATCGTAATGCCAAACTCTGAATTTTCATTTGATGCTTCTGCCTGCCTCCAACAGATTTCGGTTCTTTTGTAGCAGAGATTTTGCTTATTGTGATGTTGAAAAAAGACCTTAAAATGCCCATGTTACCCTGCCTGACAGTTCTATGAACAAATTTAGTTTCTACATGAGGAGTTTAAAAATAATTTCTCTTAAAAAAAGCAAATATAGTAGTCTATGAAATTAAGCTCTTGTTTTATGTAAATGTCAAATAATTATATTATGAATGTGAAAATAAGTCATCAGCAGGAATGCAAATGCTTAGAACAAGATTGGCATTATTATTTTCATAGACAATCTGATAAGAGGCAATTTTACAATGGTGATAGATGCTGAGGCTCCCATGAAGACTAATGATAAGGCTGGTTTCTAACAAAATTCTGGAGTATAATTACGTTTTAAAAATCTGAAGATGCAACAGGCAGGCTTGATTCCGATGTGGCTCAGTAAAGTGCACATCTGTTAACGCTGCAGTCACGCACACATAATGGAGTTAAAAAAATAATTGGAAGAGTTTCTGGAAAAACTTATTATTATTTTGTTCTTTTTTTACTTTTTTTGAGAAAAATGTAAAATTACTTCATTTTACATCTTACTATTCCAGTGTCTGAAAACTTTGGATCACAACCTAATAAATCTGCTTTCATGCCACTGGTAAATCTCATGATCTGACATTCCTCATGTCTTGAGAGAATTGGTATGGAAATTTTATATCTTGCTTCTTTAAAAACATCAGTACTATTCACTGGTTTGATATTAACCTGGGCAAAATATACCCTATGCAACCAGAGCTCGCTTACTTTCCTTATGTAGTTTGATTCCCTGTGTTGGCTTGGCTTTCCTGCAAGCAGAAAGTATTCTTGCTAATTTATCAAAGCAGTGTTTGCCTGCAAGATTTAACAGTAATTAAACGGGTACTGTTGGCACTACTGGCAATGAAATACACAAATTATTAAGTTATGTCATAGGAATACAGTTTACAGGGGTTGTCAGTTGAGACCATAGTTTATACTAAGACCTATCTTTCTCATTTCTGTATGGCATTTCAGTTCTCTGACACAGATTCCCAACAAGTTTGTTTCTGAGAACAAGTACCACAGAACAATATTGGACAACAAAAATGGGCCAATTAAGCATATTTTATCCTCCCATTCATTATGTTCACAGCTACAGTCAGTATTACGAAACTGAGCATTAAAAGTTCTGTATTATAATACTATATCCTTTAAAAAAGATACTCTGGGGGAAAAGCAAGAATTAATATCAGTATTCTACATGCAAGAACTAGCAGCACTGATCATCAGGCTCTGAAGACAAATTTTCTTACAACAATGTGTCAAGCCTGCTTGCACATATGGGAATTATGCATATACATTGATTGCAGAATAGATACATCAGCAGAAACATTTTCATGGTTTGTGTTTCAGTTAAGACAAAGACATGGGATGACAGACCTACGTTCTGAATCTGTTCTTTTGCTGCAATAAATTTATGTCAAATGTATACTCTAAAATACAGTGCTAATATCAATACTGAATTATACTGTCACCTGTGATCCCATCAACAGCGCTTACAATTCCCAATTAATCAAGAATTCTTTTTGATTGAAATCTAGGACCCATATTCCCAGACAGGGTGATGCTCCTGGCTCTCCATGACTTAGGTGTACGGATCAGTCACAACAGCTTTGCGGATCTGAACAATCCATGTCTATAGCTGTGTATCAGTAAATTTATTCATATATATCAAATAGGGCTACTTTCATGTAACATTACCCATGCCCTTAATCATTTATGGCACTGAAACATAATATCACTCAGCATTAAGAACTTTTGGGTTGAGTCTACAATTTACTTCTACAATAGCAAAGCTTTATTTTTTCTGTGTTAATATAAGTAACTAAATATAAGGCTTTGGTTTTAGGTTTTCTGAATTTTGTTTTAACATTTACCATGTATACCATTTACAAATGTAATCATGTGTCTCTTCAAAATCTATACTACTTTATTCACTGAGAATAATACAGTTTTGAAGATGAAAGGGAATGAGTGAAACTTCAGCAGAAATTCAGTTTCCTTTCAAAAATTCTCAAAAGTTAAAAATCCAATGTGCATTACTTTTTACTGAATTATACACAGTTTCCACTGCAAACGTTGCTTAAACCATTTACAAACCCAACAGAACTAAAAGCCAGTATACACAAACACTTACTAGTTTCAGTAGCTACAATGGTTATGTTGTGCCACATATTTGTTTCTCTGTCCAGTGGTGTTGCCAAAGTTATTTTCCCATCTTCTGCATTAATGTTGAACTGTCTCTCAAGGTCAGTGTGCCGATCAATGGAAAACCTACAAAATAGACATCCCTGTAATCTACTTAATGAAGTTGGTGTAATCCATACAATCACAAGACAATTTAGGGAGCCCTCTGAGGGCTACAGTTTTATAGCCAAATGGATTCAGAAGCTCAATAGCATAATAATTTATAAGACAAAATGACAAACTGAGACTAAAAAAACTTAATAATTATTGCCCAAGGAGTAATTAGCTGTATACCCAGTGTGAAGGTCATAAAATGCCCTCAGGTTTACTGGGTAACATCTTTGAAAAACGGTGCTGATCAAGAGTTAATGACACAATCCATCACATTTATTAGACTGTTTCTATGGTATTCCACAGTAACTGATGATAATTTTGACAGTAATGTATTAAGCCCACAAAAGTGGTGGGCCTCATGGTTATTTTAAAAAAGGGCTGAATAATATTATTTTACCAATAAATTTCAGATTAATGAAGCATGAACTATCCAACGAGCATATTATTTGGTTATGGTTCAAGCAGCTCCATGGGCAGAACACAGTGAATCACCGTTTTCCTATAAAACACTTCAAACACTGAAGGACTGATTGTTTTATGGACTGACATCACTGATTTTTAACAAAACGAGTTTCATCTGACAGGTAGTCAGAGTTTGCAAATGTGAATGTCCAGGTAAATTATGCAGCCTAAACAGAGCCAGCCTGACAACAAGAGCGAGCTGCAGTAGATTGCTCCAACGGTGCATTAAGCAGGATGATGATTTAAAGCTCAGAACAGGATCTCCAGGAAAGCTTTTATGTTTGTCCATTTTCACAGAGTTATTTTGTTAACATATTATTCGCAAAAAGAAATTAAATCACAAAATTAAGCCTTCCAATTTTTTGACAGGAAAGGTATGAAATGAGAGAGTTTAGTGATAAACTATTGATATGGTTCAACAAAAATTGACTTCAAGGGGTTTTACTGAATCCCAATTGTGGATTTATGGAAAAGCCTTTTAAGCCTTTGTGTCTATGTATTACAGAACCTAACAGCATGCACTGACAATTTTTACATCTGTTCTGCATTATATCTAGGCATAATAGGGTGAGTTAGGGTACAGTATTAGACTGGATTACATGATATAGTGGTCAGAAAAGTGACTCAGACTGTCAGTTTCCCATTACATTCCTACTTTTTGCAAATACGCTGTGAAATTCACTGATAAAAGAACAAGAGCATATTTTGCTACAGTGACAATGGCAGAGTTATCTGAAATTCAGTTATTCCATTGTGGTTTATGCTTTATCATAAGCAATTTCTGAAAAAAAAGTTCTAATTTGGAAGTACCTCTATATGCTACAATAAACATATTCTAATGAACTCAAACTCATTCCAGCATAGCACAATTATTTTGATAGACATAGCATTAGAATCTGATTTCAAAGCTTAGGATTATGGTGTTAATCTTTTTTTTATTTCACTGTCAGATATTTTCATATTCAGAATGAATGATGCATTGCAATTAGATTGCTTGTGCAATGCATCCAGCCAGATAAAATTCACTTTCAGAAAATCAGTTCTAAACTACAGAAATCTATCAAAATTTTAAAGTCTAAATGTTCAAAGACTGTTTTACTGAAGATCAATGCTAGCATGATCATGTTGGTAAGGTATTTAACAACTAATGGACTTAAGAGTGAACCCCCCTGCTTAACTAAGTAATGGGATTTGTTAACACATTTAAGTTTCTGGTTTTAAACTCAGACAACCTAGTTTTATTCACTTTAAAATGAGTGGTTTGGTTAAGAAGAGTACCAGGAAAAAAAGTTGAAGTAAAATTCCAAATATATGTGCCTAAAGCTAGGCACATGCATCTATATTTGGATGTTGGAGTAAACTCATTTTCTAGTGAACTCCACATGCTCAGCTCTCAATGCTTTAATGGGAACTGTACTACCCTCAGCATTTCTGAAAATCAGGTCACTTGTGTGGAAAAATAAAGCTGTGGGGGCCTAACTTCACACAACCATTTTTGAAAATGCATTGTAACTTTATTTGAATGTCTCCCTAGTTCTAATTAAAGTATCAGAAGTGAAATTCTGGTACTAGTGAAGTTAGTAAAAAATATCTTACAGACTTTCACAGGCTTAAGATTTCACTCAAGAAAATACAGGAAAGACCACAATCAACTTTTTTTAAGATGTCATAACTTAAAACCAATTTTAATTCTTGATGTTTACGTAATGTTGCAGAAAGAACTCTTCTGATACCAAACATTTATGACTTTTTTACAGTCCACAAATGAAATAAAATATGAAATGTTTATATGTTACTTAATGTTTAGTTGACCTGGGCTTGACATAAATTCCATTGAGATAAGACACAATTCTTCTCTAAGGATCACACATTTTTAAACTTTTTAAAACATTTACAGTCTTCCAGCAGTTCCTTTTTTTGAAGATATAAAACTGAGAGCATAACATCTGTGAGTTTATTAAATCGCATTTCATCTCATCCCAACACTATTTATTCACAATGCAAAACGAGCATTCAAAATGAAACATTTTTAACATAAGTTACATAGCTTTACAAGACTACAGAGGTAAAACCCTCTTGTGATTTTAATTTGATAAATATTTGGTACAAAAATAAAAATTAAGATCTGCAGTGTCATAAAACTAGGAAAACTAATAGTACATTTGCAGTTTCCTTTTCATGATAATAGTATTGTAACTCTTTTTAATGGGAATGCATTGTCAAATCCATAAGCTATACATAAAACATAGATTTCTCTAAAAATGAGAAAAGAATATCTTGGGAAATAATATCATTTGAAATTGTAATAAACCCAGCACAGGTTATTGGGAAGTTTTGGTTAGTTTATGGGTCTGCTATGGCAATTATAGGAACACCCCCATAGTGGTTTAACAGAAGACTTAAAATGATTCTCAGTCCTGCTCCTGCACAATAGCAATTGCTATTATGACTTAATTTTATCTATTCTTTATTTGCCTCAATGTAAATAAGAGCAGAAATTCTTTTTTTGCTGCACCTGCTGAGATTTAAATCACAGTACTGATACCTCATCAGTGGTAAATCACCATTGTTTATTAATGCCAGGCAGATCGGACATACTACTTAGTAACAGATAAACAGCTGCACAATTAGGGAGGCAGAAAATATCATATCTCAGTTTTTAAGGCCTGCTGTGAATTAAGAAAATGATCAGCTGCTGCCAAAGATGAAATCTCTGTTGATATGAATGGGGAAAACCTGCCAGTGAAGCTTCTCTCTCCACAAAGACACTGAAGGGCAGTGCTTTATAGGAGGGCAGGTACAGTATAGGAGGAAAGTTTATTACTCCTGCTTTTTTCTATGCACTTGGATCATGCTTTATCGAAGATAACTTACCACAGATAAATAGACCGTGGTTATAAAATAACAACAGAAACATGAAATAACTACAACTGAAATCAAAAGATTTGTATGCTAATGGATAACGATCTTTCAAGCCTAATTATACTATAAGCCAGAATGTACCACCCTTACTAAATAAAGTGCAGTAAAGCTTTATGACTAGCTTAATTGAATTCACTGAGTCCCTTTCCCAAGAGAGACGCATGTGGTCTAGTTGTGGTAGCGAGCCACTAACGAATACTTCTGAAGTGACTAGGCTAGAATAAGACAAACCACTAACTGTGTTAATAACTGTTAGACAAATTTGTAAATTCTTTACACCATCAGACTTAAAAGTGAGCCAGGCCCTTAACCGCCATGCACAGCAGAAGAGCAAACAAAGACAAAAGAGAAATTCTGCTGTTTATTTTAAAAATACTGGGTTATGTAAGATATGATGTAGTTAAACTATATGAACAACCAATATGAAGAGATTGTAGAACCATACAATCACAGAATCACATAGGTTGGAAAACACCTCTGGGAACATCGGCTCCAACCATTAACCCAGGGCTGCCAAGCCCATCACTAAGCCATATCGGTAAGCGCCGCAGCTACGTGTCTTTGAAACACCTCCAGGGATGGTGACTCCACCACCTTCCTATGCAGCCTGTTCCAATTCTTGACCACCCTTTCCTTAAAGAAACTTTTCCTAATATCCAGTCTAAACCTGCCCTGGCACAACTTGAGGCCATTTCCTCTTGTCCTGGTGCTTGTTACCTGGGAGAAGAGACCGACCCCCACTTGCCTTACAGCCTCCTGTCAGATAATTCATATTCCTTGGAGAAACAGGTAATGAAAGCACAATTCAGCCAAATACCACGTTAGTAGTTAGCCATACAAAGGTGCCTTTACTTATCCACAATTAGGGCTCAACAACAACGAGAAAAGGCCCATACAACATATGCATCCTTTAGCCCCATCCATCTACAGATGTCTGAATTTCTGTGGCTGATACAGAGATTTCAGGCTAATAACTGCCAAACCTCTGCATTTGACACCAGACATCACTAAATAGCCTTCTTTAGGTATTTACATAAGGGTGGCACGCTCAGAACCAGACTGGTAACCCACCTATACACCTGCTTGTAAATCTGTGATAGGGTTCATGTCTTTTATAGCAAGTAATGGAAAGACCAGAGAATGTGTTTCATTTCTTCTAAGCAAGCATAAAGCCAAAGTACTGTTGTATTGGACAGAAATGAGGTTAAACTTTTTTTTTTTTTTTTAATGAAACCTAGGAAAAGTTTCTTTCCAGTCTGTTTTCTATAGTATTTTTTCTAAATTCTCTAATATTTTGTCTCATTACTCAATTATCAGACTATTTCCATGTTCAGAGATATCTAAGTTTTATTTCATTTATGGTACTGCAATACTTTGAGTTTACTGAGCCTTGGTGTATAAGACTAATGTGCAGGAGACATGGTATTGGTAGCACCTAAGTTGGTTCATGTTTTTTTTCTTTTGTTAGGGTTTTCATAACAAATGCACACAAAAGCTCTCACCAGAATATTGATAGAACAGATAGCTATTGAAAAATATTATTTCCTTGAAATGCAATTAGCTATTGTCTCCTAAAATTCTGTTTTAAAGGAAAAATACATTAAAAAATGGCCAGGCAGCATCAAAATGTCCATTATTTTTAGAACAGAATGTTTTCATTCTGATTTTCAATTTTTAACTTATGATTATAATATTTTTGAAAGTGTATCATTAAACATACACATTAAAATTTACATGGTGCAATAATGGAATAAACACTTTTAATGCACAATCAAAATGATGCATTCTAATCCAAAAACCCAATGCTTCCACATATTTTTGTTAGAAATTGCCATGTTCTAATTTTGTTCCAACTTGGAAAGAAAGAAAGTACATTTTTGCTCCCTGCTTTCCCCTGATGAATATTTTTGCTTCTGTAATAGTAGAATTACTGACTTGAAATCCTTTTTTCTTTTTTTTTCTTTCTTCAAATATTTTTTTGCCAAAAAAATTTGAAAAAACAGAATTTGGACTTTCCAGAGCTATGCCAGATAAAGCCAGATTAATGAGATGAGCAAGCAAGAAGAAAAATAAGTTGCATAGAAAATCAAGCTCTGTATCTTGAAGTAGCTATCAAGCCAATACTGTAGAAAAATTAAATCTTACAAAGTACTGCATATAACATTTTTACAGAGGACATATGTCACACTAATTAAATGCCTTTTTTTTTAAATATAATGAATTTTGGCTACTTCTCTTTATGTATATTGTTTCTATATAACTTGATGAGTAATGAAATTCTAATTCAGTTTGCATATATAAAATACTTATGCTTTTAAATTTTTGAACATATCTATAAAATTCTGAAAAAATGGAAATGAGGTAAATATTTTACTCAGTTCAGTTTTACAGGCTTGGACAAAATGGAGAGTGACAGTTTTAGGATATATGTAGGCCTGTAGCTGGTCTAAATTATTAGGGCTTTGAGGCAGGACTAGTAAAGAATTCCAGGGAAACAGAACAAGACTGGAAAAATAGCCAAGGTAGGACTGAAACAGAGTTGAAGGCAGGCTGAGATGAGGAGCAGAGGGAACACAATCAAGAGGCAGAGGAGCACAGGACCAAGCTCAGAGTAAAGCAGAACAGGGCAGAGGGAAGGAACTAATGTTAAATTGAAAGAGAAATGACTATCAAGCTGGAATAAAGGGAAGAAAGCCAACTTGCTGCCACTGTGGCTGGTTTCAGAAGACCCTGTCTTTCTAGTAGCAGAGTAAGTCCTTTTTCACAGATGCCAGGGGACAGCAGTAATAAAATTAGGGGCGGGGCCACTGCTTAAATTGTAATAGATCAAACTGTGAATTCTCTATTACTTTTCTCTGTTTATGTAAAATTTTTCTGATCTAGGTAACTACCCTCATTTATTTCCTATTTCTATGATCATATTACCATCTGAGCATCCTGAGAGCTTCTCTGGTAAGAAAAGGAATTTGTTGCCTATTAACACTGTCTGAGTTGTGTGCTGCAGTAGAAAATATATTAATCAATTAATTTGTCTAGATATCTGTGACAGTGAATGCTACATTTAGCTAGTTTTGGAAGGATTATTTAGAAATGAGAGACCAACATAGTCTCCAACATCTTCACACACAAGTGCTAATACATCCAAACGTGTTGGAAATTCTGAATTTCTAATTCTGAAAATACTAAAATGTGCAATATGTAGGCCCCCTAAATAAAGGTTTAAAGTTTTGCTCTGTGACAAATCTGATGTAAATGATGATGATTAGAAAATGGTCTTAAGTGACAGATTATAACAATTAACATCATCCTCTTGATGCTGAAGACTGCTTGCATAGCTTAAATTCCCTAAGGCAGTAACACACAGTGATGATTATTATTAAATAGACCCTCTCCAAATATACCTTTCCTATGCATTTGACGTTTTGGTGTTTGTTTTCATAATGGTTTTAACAGGCAGTACTACACATAGCAAAATGTCTTTTGGGAACCTTTGCATCATACCATACTAGCCATGACAAAGGAGGAGTAGAAGGTGTGTGGTCATTAAACATCTATGTGATGAAACTGGAATAGCAGATTTTGTTCAAGTTAGATCAAAAAGGAAAATATTGTAAACTGAAGATGCAAAAGTCATACAGGCACAATCATCTCTGATTTTCTATCTTTAAACCAGGAATGGGTTTAGCCAAAGGAATACAAAATATGTTTTGACAACCTTATAACTACATGGAATAAACTCAGTATTGTTAGTGCAGGCACTAGGAGATTACTCAAAATAATCTGCAGATACACACTGATGATTGAATCCCATCCAACCTTGTACACCCGGTTTCTTATTTTCATTGCACTGCTACTGTTTCGTAAGACTACTCACGTGGCAAGGAGCATTTTTGTGATTTTGAAAATGATCTGAACTGATAAATGCTACATGATTAAAAAATCTTATGCAAGTATTTTCATAGAAATCAAATGGCATGAGAAGAGTGTCATATACCGCATGGGAAAACATACTTAGTAGTTTTTTTCAAAGGGAACTTCAAAGCAGCACTACCTGATAGGACTGGAAGACACGTCAGGGTCATGGGCAGCCACCTGACCAATCACAGAGTTAATAGCAGCATTTTCATGCACTTCCAGTAGGTAAGTAGGTGATGAAAAGACTGGTGGCTCATCAGCATCGTCTACTACAATTTTTACCGTTGCTGTATCCTTGAATGGTCCTCCACTGATGAAGCGAGGATCAATATAAATGTTGGCTGCTTCTACCTTCAGAGAATAGGATTTTTTGGTCTCAAAGTCCAGTGGCTGTTAAGAATGACAAAGATAAATGTCTTTTACTAATGGCCACAGAGAAAGAACAAGTGAATATAATGCTGATGGATGGAAGTTATGTGTATTTACGTACATTCAGTGAGTTTTAATGCAATCACTTCCCACTCCCAGAAATCCAACCTGTAAACTTTCAAGTCATATATTGATATCTGTTTATTAACCAGCCTCAGAAAAAACAAGTCTCTTTGTTTTCTTGCTTTTCACAAAAAATTTACCAAGTTATTCTCTCTCATGAATTATACTATTACAATTACATATCAGATAAATACTACAGATTTGTTGGTGATGACATGACTTGCATATTAATCACGCACTTAATCACTGCTTTGTTAGTTGGAGATAAGAAAGGAATTATACTAGCTCCACAGGAATAAATATTTTATTACTTCCAGAACAATGTGAGAAATTCAAAGAAATAACAATTATTATTTGTTGGACATAAGAGGCATCATATGGAAAAATGTAGAGCTAATCATATAAGAAAGTGTTTCAATATTATTGCACTTCAGGTAGCTCTGCATTTCTGTTTATAGGGGTAAATGAGGCAGACATCTCTCAGGAATTTCTTAAAACTAGCAATTTCTATTTCTGTATCTTACTACTATTTTTTTTTTTTTTTCAGAGAGAGAAGCATGAAACTGATTACTTTATTCTATCAATATACCTGCCATGTCACCATTGTTTTTACTGTTTTACAGTTCCATATTAAAACATAAAAGATGAAAACACAGTGGGTTTAAAGGAATGAAATGCCAAATAAAAAACAAATCTGTGACACTTGAATATTAGAATTTTTCATTATAGGAGATTCAAGTTTGTGTCTTAAAGCACATCAGTAGATTCACTACATAATTCTCTTGTGTCTCACAATGATTCAAATTTCAAAGATGCAAATTGCCAAGCATTGGAAAGATATTAAGATTTGCATTACAATGTCCCAGGGATAAAAAGAAAAGGACATAGAAACTCTAAATCTGCAATGCAAATACCAGCAAGAGCACAAACAGGAACCTTCAGGAAATCTGTCAAAGCCTTCAATATGTATACTTTCAAATTTTGTTGATTTTTTTCAGGTATGAATCAAGCTCTAATGGGATTTGCTCTTTCTTACAAATTCTAGTAAACACGAGAAAAGCTTGCTTCTTTAGCAGCTCTTAAATTAGTAAGCTTTTGTAATTATGAATGGTGATTTATAAATCAGCATATTCACAATTTGCCAATCATAGTTCCTGTATCATTTTTTCAACGGCTTTTCATGTACTTTACAGAAATGACAGTACCCCAATACATTTAGTCATGCTTAATCAGAATATCATATTGAAAATTTACTCTGCATTGTCTAAACTCCATGAATTTATGCTGGAGAAAATCTGTTGCTGAACAGCACCCTCCATACATCATCTACTGTAGCAGAACCAGAATGATTATTGCTGTCAAAATGAATATATGAAACAACATTTTGTTAGAGGCTCAGTTGTGAAATAAAGCCAAGGGAACTGGGGCAAAAGGCTAATTGCCTTAGTTTTCAAAGGAGGCCACAGCATACAATAAATAACAGTAAGAAAGATCAGGATTATATATCATAATTTTCTCTTTAGGAAAACAGATCTAAATTTATGTAAATACACATAATTTTATTATAAATCTACAGGGCTGACAACTAAGAAACAGAAAATATAATCTTTTGACAGGGACTCTACCTGACCTCTTTAATCACAGGTACAAGTTGAATATTATTTACCTGTACTCACTGGATTCTTCTTGGGTTTTGTTTTGTTTTGTTTTTTTCCATTGGAATGTCATGTTTTAGGGGTTTATTTTGGGTTTTAGAGAAAACAAAGATTAATTTAGAGTGCTCTGTTATATATTTAAAACCGTCTATGCCAGAGTTACAAATTATATTCGTATCCTTTTTCAGAACACAGCATGAGAATCAGCTCTCTCCTCCTTCCACAAAAAATGATGATAATTAAATCTGTAATTAATATTTCATTGACATTACTGGCCAAGTTTTGTTCTAGGTATGCTGTCTCTCTGCACATTTCTGTATATAATTGGGTGGTCCTTCTGTTGTGCACATTGCACATCAAGAATATATCTTGATGCACCTTCCATACATCAAGACTGTACAAACATAGAAAATGTAACAATTGCAGACTCCTTCAGGGCCTGAAATTGGCACTTCTCATATGAAACAGCACTGATCTGCTTGATAAGGTTCACTGACATCACTATTCATTGAGCAAAGAGAGTTCAGCATGAGAAAAGCTGGAAGACAGTCTCTCATACATCAGGTGATTAAATAATATGCCTCAAATTATTTTTTTTTTCTGAATACTATTTTACCAGTCATACAGCAAATCAAATAATAGAGAAAAAGGTATCTGATTTTATGATTTTATGGAACAAACAAAGCATATCAATCTACTCTTCTCCTTTGGAACCAAGAAAGCAAAACCAATCTGATTTGACCACATGGAAGCCCAGATAAGATTAACACATTCCCAGCACTGCAAATACTTCCATGGACGTCTCCCCAGTTGTCACCTAAATGGCAATTTTGAGGGACATGGCTAATACAACCCTTTTTTATCAGTTCACAGGCTTGACACCCCATCCATAGATAAAAGAATCCTTGGAAATCCAGTATTTTCTCATAAAGTAAAGTGTGGCTGGGTGTTTGTATGTAAAATAAACATTTATTATTTTTTTTAACAAAGATACCATTTACCTTTCTCACTCTAATAATGCCATCTTGAGTCTGGGCATCTGTAGTAATTTCAAATATATCCATCCCATCTCCTTCAATAATATCATAGGATGATTTCGCATTTTCTCCAATATCCAGGTCATTTGCTTTCACCCTTCCTATTGGCTCACCAAGAGCAACATCTTCCATTACTGAGAAGTGATACAGACCTTACAAAGAGGAAAAGACTAAATATTACACCTGTTTCCAGTATCTCTTGTGTGCTCTTCATTTGTTTATACTTCCCCAATGCAAACTCTTGAGATATGCAGCTGATACAAACCACATTTACACAAGTTATTTACAGAAAGCAGCAAAACATGTTCCTCATACAGGAATATTCAGTTTACTATATGTGAATGTTCTTTTCATTACAGTAATAGCCTGCTTCTTTCTTGCAGGGATGCTTAGTGCTGGCAAACATCAATAAAAACCTACCTCCAACACTGGAAGTATGTAACTTTCTCTACTGCAGACACCACTGAACTTACCATTTTATTTATAGACATGCAGTTAGAGTTCAGCTATGAAACTTTGGCTTTCACTCTGTAGAAAAATGGTCTAATGCTTTAAAGATGCTTTATACAATTTCAGGTCTTTATCCTTTAAATTTAATTTGGTTTTGTCTGTTTAACCCTTTCCAGCTTCCTTTTTGTGGTAAGAAACTAAATAGAAACATTGAAGGAAACTCTCCAAATATTTTTTTTTAAAGGCGATAATAACTTTTCATAGCAGTCATTACTGCATTTACTATTTGGTTGTAGGGTTAAAACAGAATCCACTAGAAAGTGCTATTCAAATTGTCAAGTTTTTTATTTTCTGTAATACTTGCTTCAGACCTTCTGACTTAAGAAGTGTCAAAAATCTGCTTAGAACTTGCAATATACATTATTTTAGGTAAATGTGGTTTTTTTAAAAGAAAACTTGAAATACCAATTCTGTTATTGTATCTCCCAGTTCTTACCAGTACTCTGAAAAACAGAAGACACATGCATGCTTTACATCAAAAATTCTTTATGGAGTGCTTTTTTTTTTACCTCTCACTAACTGACATTTATTGAAGCTACAGTTAATATGTGATCTAATCAATTGCAGTGCTACTTAGTAGTTAAAATAGTTAAAAGGTATTCAAGGTTAGTACCCAACACGAAATAGTTTTTTACAAAGGTTCTGGACTTGTTCTTTTCTGTCCTCACAGTTGTTCCAAGGCAACAGGTGGTTTTTGCTGTTACATGTTGCTATTAGTTATCTAAACCCAAAATATTTTGGAATTGTTGCTTTAACCGTTTGTAGGCTGATTGCATTACCAACAGGAAACTGCGAGGAATTCACAAATACATATATTGGCTCTACATATAATCTGTCCCAAAGTGAATTTTTTTTGCTTTCATATTTCTAGGCTAAATTATTAGTGATAATTTGGAGATCATCAAGATTACTCAAGAATATTCATAATGGCTCACAAACAACGAGCAGCCAAAGCAATCAAGTGCCTCAGGAGACGAAATTATGTGTTCATAATTTATACTGCTTTGTGGTTTGAATCTCCAGACACAGTTGATTGCATTTTTAAGTTGGTATTTTTCTCTCAGATTTATTAAGATAATTTACAAAATGTTGTAAAAAAATATTATGATGCAGCTGAGTGTTTTACACAAATTGCTCTCAAGAATTATGAATTGTCCTGTCAAGAAGTCATAGTGCAGAGCTGACCAAAAATCTGCATTATGCATCTTTGAAAACCCTTGGCTTTCACAGGAGTGCACAGTTATTCTCAGTACAATCCTATGGTAAACTTCCAGGTAAAAAAAAATCTGTGACTTACAAAATGCCTCTAAAATTATTTCAGAGATCATAGAAGTAGGGAAAGTTCATCTTTTTCATTTCTAAAACCCAGGAGGCTAACGCTCTTTGAAATCAAACCATAAATATACATTTCTGTCCTGCCTGGAAACAATAAACGATAAAACACACTGCTTTCTGAGTTCATTACAATTTACTGTGAAAGCAGCATGTATTACATCTTATGAATTCCTATTTCATTCTGCTTAGGCTCTATTGTAAGTTTGATCCTTTCTTATTTTCCTTTCCAAGCAAATGCCAACTGTGCTTCAACAGTGTAAAAAAAATACATTAAAGACTTGATCAGCTCTTGTATAAGGCCAGAGTCATGACTAATCTGTAATGCTAGGCAGCATGCTATGAATGCTTAGTTTTAAAAGGCAGAATTTGCAATAACATCCAGTTGCAAGATTTACTATGGCTCACCCTCATTAAATGCAGTGTACACATAATGCAAAGTTACAGTACATGCAGGTTTTTTCTCACGAGGTTGCACAACGGTCAGTGTTGTGACAGGGTGGCTATTTCTAGGTGGCAGCTTGAATCCTGCACTGGAGTGCAATAGTTGTAACAGCTTCAAAGACAGCAACTTATTCTGTTGAAGGAAAACTACATTTTCCACAGAGGAAGTATTTCAGGGATCTGCGATGCAGTTTTCCTCATGTTCCTGAGTCAGTGTGTCACTGTATCCAAACTACTGGAGAACAGATACGAGCAAACTGCACCGGGGAAATACAGTTTCAACTCCATATGCATCCACTCCTGTGCTTCCTGCTGAGACCTCCGGCAAATGTACCAATTAGTACCAGTTGTGTTGCTGATTTTCTGATCAGCTTTTTTTCATACTGGCAGGCAAAAGCTTTTTGAGACAGAAAATGCTGATACAAATATAAAAGGCAGGTAAGCTGGCACAAGTAGATCTGTAGTCACTGACTTAGAGCTACAGTACATTGCAGGTGTAAAAGGCATGCCCCTCTGCATTCTGGTGATACACTTCAGCCACGAGTCTCAGCTATAGATGTTTACATTATTAGAGAAATTGTCATCATATGTTGGAAAACACTGCTACGTGAGTGCAAGCAATGCAATGTGATATGAAGTAAAAAATGTATGCCTTTCTTATGAGAGAAAACCTTTTACTGTGCATAGAGTGCTTATCTGTTAAAAACCACTATGATGAGGTAATAAAATACATATTTTGTAAATAAGCTTTTCCCACTGCAGATGTATTTTATAATTTTTCTCTATCTGTATGTGCATTTTCTAGACTATAGCAGAGGTTTTATCACATGCCAAGTACTAGGACAAACCAATTTTACTCTTTGTGTCTTCAGACAGGGCAAAAGGGGACTTCAAGTCATACATATGTGGAAAACAATTAATTTTACATTGGGTACATAAATACTTTGTTAGAAAAACATGCCTCTGATAAAGTAAAAATGATACAAAGTCTAGATGCAAACATTCTCCAACCCCAAACCAGGCTCTTAATACCTTACAACTTTAGTTTTTCAGAACAAGCTGGATAAAAATGTAGGTTACTTATAGTGCAGTAGATTGTACCTGTTCCAAATAAAACCAATACAGTCATTACACTCTTCCCTCTTCTTTTTTCTTTTTGTCTTCATCTTTGAGACAGACTACCAAGCTTGTAGAGAATCTCAGCAGGATGCCAAATCATTTTAACCTAGCCCAGCAAGATATCCATTGGAACCACAGTAGTAATATGGATTTTGAATTAAAGATCAACAATTATCTAGACTAAGGCTTATAGCCTTTATTTTCTTCACTATTACCTAATTAGTCAAACCTTTATTTCTTTTATCAGTTATATATGTCTTTTACCATTGGTGTCACTTGCCTGCGTGAGATGGAAGCATGTATAACAGCAACTAAAACTAGCACTTAGAAACAGCTGAACTGAAAGCAAATAAATATATGTTAAAAAATCTCCAAGTCCTTTTGTGTGAATGTAAGAGGGGTAACAAGGAAGACAGAGAGCTGTGTGCACTGTTGTGGACATAAATCCCTCTTTCCTAAGCTCTTAATCAGACAGAGCACTATTAATCTTTCTCTAGTAGCAGCTACATATTTTTAAATTACACTATAAACCCAGGCAATATGATAATTAAAAGAAAAAAAACCCAAACCACAAAACCCCCTACATTACTTTTTTATATAAGAGAACATGTAATACATGCAATAGCACTTACTCTGTGCAAACTTAGGAGGATTGTCATTAACGTCAGTGAGTGTAATTGTCACTGTTGTAGTTCCAGAGAGTCCACCCATATGTCCTCCCATGTCCTTTGCTTGGATGACCACAAAATATTCTTCTTTGGCTTCTCTGTCCATATTGGGAAGAGCTGTTTTAATTATAGCTACAATAAGGGGGGGAAAAAGTCAGACACAGACCAAATCCAGTTTTGCAAGTATTCCTATGGATATGTGTAAATATTTATATAAAAATTGAACTTCTAAACAGCCAGTTCAATTGCCTCTTAGTACCAAGGATAAAGAAGAATTTGAGATTCTCAGAAAAGTATATTAGAGGTCACTTACCTTTATTTATTTAAAAGTGCAATGAAATTGTGGTCCAAAAGCCAAGAATCAATCATACCTGTGATACATATTAATTTTTACATTTTCTTCCTGATAAACATTTTGGTTTCTGTCTTACCGCCAACAGAAATCCGTTGTTTACCCACAGAATTCACAACCAGAAGACAACAACAACATAATAAACTTAAGCTGTAAGCACTGTTATCTGTATTTGTCAGATGTTTTCAAATATTTTAAACCCCAAACCATTACTTAATCAGCTCTTGTATATAATGCAGGCTACAGCTGTTCCCTTAACTCCTAAACTGAGTGCCTAAACCTCTGCTGGAGAATGGCAGCATCTCCTTCTGTATGTCTTTCAGCATAGTCACCAGTACTGCAAACTCCTACAGTCACCTCACAGTCACCTCATTGTCCCTACTCAGGAGGGTCACTTGTTGGACAATCTCCTCAGTAAGCTGCTATAACCCACTTTATTAGGTTAGAAGTTTTTAAAGACAGAGAAGTAAAATGATCTGTAGTATATAAAATGCAAAATGTCAGTGAGCTAGCAGGAAGGTATCTGCAAGGGACAGTCCAGTTAAATACAGGGCCAGATCCAGGCAAACCCCTATAAACTTTATGGACATCTAACAGAAAAAAAAAAAAAAAAAAAAAAAATTCTGTCCAAAAATTTCTCCACCTGTAATGTGCTATTATATTGAAAACATTCAGTATGAGAAGTGCAATACTAAATGTTTAATGGTAGATTTCAATCATACTCATGACAGTCTAGTAATGTTCATTATAATAAAAAGATCATAATCAACTAAAGAACTCCCACTAGACCTAGGGAAAACAACTCTAAATATTAAAGTAAAACATGGCATTTATTTCCTTTTAATCCTGTTTTTGAGTTCTATTTTTTAAAAAAATAATTTGTCTGTGAAGAGAGAACACGAAGTTCAAGTTACTGAATTATCTTAGTGGTTAAGCGAAGTGTAAGAGTGCTGAGGGGAACCGAACCACCATTGCAGCAGCTCCTTTAAACCATGGTGTTTGAGGGTTCTTATGAGGCATAAAGAAGAGCGCCTTGTACTTACAGAGTTGAAGGGCACAGTTTATGGGCAGACATTGACAGTGACTCACCAAGTCTTTGGAAGTCATTAAAAAAAAAAAAAGAAGGGAAGATTTCTATATTGTACTGTATATTTGTTAAGATGTGCATGTTGAATAGAGTGGCCAAGTTCACACTCTGAATCATACATATCTGTTACGGGGCCTGATCATACATTTCATTAGCTCTCAGACTGTATTTATTGGTTTTCTCCCCCCCCACACCTCCCCATCCCCCACCCCCCGTTCTTTATTAAGTACTGTCAGGAGGGTTTGGATGTCAATCAATACTTACTGCAAATCCCTTAGTTTTGATTTCTCTATTGGGACTAACATAGCTATGGAGACTTCAAATAGAAATTTTTCTTTCACATGGGATAGTTTATATTAAATAAGCTTCTTAGATATGACACTGGCTGAAATGCCAAGATTGTCTATTCATGTACTTCTGGTGAATAAAGAAATGTTCCTGTTCCTTATCATTAATAGAGATGCATTTTAGTAAATTTTAGAATCCATTTATCTTTAGTATTGTAACATTAGGAATCTGATCAGACCTTCTCTTCTTGGCTGAGCAAAGGACCAAGCTAAGAACAAGGGGGTGTAAGGAATTCCAATACAGCAATATGCTTGCTACATAAACTCCCAAACAACATAATATCAGTCTTGTAACCTACCCTTTTGTAAATGATCACTGTAAAATATTGTGGGTTGTTGTCTTACATATTTTATAAATATAATTCTGGATGAAAATGAAACCTCTGTTTTATGTCTGCAACTGCATAATCTCTTGCTCCCAAAGAACTGGATGCGTAATCAGTGATTTTTTCATTCCAGCATGGGGCAGGAGGGGTTAGGAGCAGCAAGGCCAGCTGCAGTGCAGTTAGAGGTGAGTTAGGAGCAGAGCACAGAAAAAAGGCAGGCAGGAGCTGTGACCTCCCCAACGAGGAGCCAGACTGCAAAGGGGCCAGTCAGGGTCCCTCTCAGATCCAGAGACAGTGGCCAGGCTGAGCCACAGAGTCTGACGGTCACCCAGCAAGTGCACAGCAAAAAGGTAGGTCTGAAACCAGGCCAGGAAACCCAGCCAGAGGGTCTGGAAGTGGGTCAGAACTGCTAAAGCACAAGACCAGCTGCAGATGTAGCACAGCTGGGGGCCAGCAGAAGAGCCTCAGCCCAAAAGCCGTTCCCAAGGACAAGGAGGGACAGCCTCTGCATGAAGCTTTCTTCATGACAGCTCATATCGGCAAAGCAGTTGACCTTGAATGCAGCCAGCTACACTTCTAAACTTAACCGACTAAACTCCTTGAAGGAGGTTGTGCTCAGGACCCGACAAATCCAATGAAATCCAGTGCTTATAAAACCAATGAAGCAGCCTTGAAGTACAACATTTGTGTAATTCAACTATTCTATTCCATCTATAGGAGTGGACAGAAGTTATTCTGCAAAACATTGAAGAATATGCTTCTGTTGCATTTTTTAAATTAAAACAGGGAAACAGTAAAACTCAGAAGATAATAATAAACATTTATCAGATGTGATAGGTGCAAAATACATTCAGTAAAAGAGTAGGGTCATAGTTCCTCTGTAACAGCCTGTGTAAGGAAGGTAAATTATACTTACGTCTAAAAGCATTTGACAGTTGTGACTGGTTTGGACTGATTGGTTTACTAATTGGGAATAATAATGATGCATTCTGCAAATAATTCTATTGTTATAAATGAGATGACTCAAGAAAAGGATGCTAACATAAACTTAGTGTATAAGAATTTGGTCCACGTTAATTTTTTTTTCACTAACAGAGCTGATCCAAAGATCAGTGAAATATTTGAGTGGGTTTTGTGTTGTCTACTGTAGCTTTTCCTCCATTACTATTTTTTAAGCAGCTTCCCTTGCTTCTTAATTATTTTCTTTTTTAAAGCCTAATTTACAGATTTAAGTCTAGCCTACAGATGACTTGTATAAGATGCCACATTTTGTATCCAATTTCCTCCAAGAAAAGTTAATTATTTCAATAAATGATGATTTTTCCTAGGCATGTATTTTAATTTGTCTCTTAATGTATGGAACAGTCTAGCCCTTGTCTAAGGTTTGGAAGAGATCAGGAAGATTAAATACCTTAAAGAGCACCTAAATCAGAATTAGAGTTTCTGACTTTCAAGATGTGAAAAATTGGGGGGTGGTGAGGGGGTGTGTGTGCGTGTCTCTCTCTGTCTGTATAAAGATACTAACACAACCTGTTATTTCAATAGTTTTATACATATTTCTATCTGCTGTCTCAGCCATAAACCATTTGCCTGATTAAAAAATAAAGTCAGGTTTCAATTTCAAACACGATAAAAAGCTAAAAAGCCGTTTACTGTTTTAATTACTATATGAGGAGCTGAAGATTTTTAAACACCAAATATAGCCAAATTACACAGGATGACTGTAACCACCAGCATTTCTGTATTCAGACTCTATAGAACAGAGGTCAGCAAAAGAGAAGTGTCGATATCTCTTAGAAGGCAAATTACTAAACATACAAAGTCTCCATACTCACCTAAGTAATGTGATTGAGACAAAGACAGACTAAGAGAGTTATGCATAGAGAATTTCAAGGTTAACTATTTGTTCTTTTGCTTTATTCACCAGTTCTTAGACTAGGCTCACAGGAAATACTAAAATTTTCAATCTATTTTTAGAAAACAATTCAGGCTCACCAAATAATAATGCATATACAGTACACAGAACATTAACTCATTGAGCATTCCACCTGCTCTACTTCAATTCAACACAGAAACAAATCCAGAATAAAAACATAATCACGTTCAGCATGCTATGATGGATGAAAATGATATGTGCCAAACAGCAGAGTAGTTTAAAAGCGAGGGATGAGAATTACCGTAAACTAATGTAAGGTAGGTAGACGCTTGTTGGAAGATTGTATTCAGAGCAGTTATCAACGGCTTACTGTCAAAGTGGATAGATGGATGAAGTGGTTCATAGGGTTTGTTCTGCTTCTAGCATCATTCAATATTTCCTGAATGATGGAAGACAGGAAGAACTTATCAAGCCTGTCAGATGACAAAGTTGGGAGCCACTGCAAATGCTGGAAGAACAGGATTAGAGTTCAAAACCATTTTGACAAATTGGATGGTCTAAAAAAGGAGGACACAACTCAGTTTGGCAATTTAAAAGCATCTTGTGTGGGTGAAACAATTAACTTCACAATTACAATAGAGCAGATGACTCACAAGGCAGAAAAAAATGTGGAGTCAAAATGAGCAGAATATGAATCAACAGCGTTTTGCTGATAAAAATGTTCAGACATTTCCTGGTATATTAGCTAGTATGTTATATGGAAAAACTGCGGAATAATCCTTCCAGTTCACTCATATTGGTAAGGCTGGAATGGTGTATCCAGTTTTGAAAAAAAATGGTTCATATAGTTAGGGGGAGTATGAGGAAAGACTTTACAGCCAAATATGTAAAAATTACTGGAAGCTACTTTCCTTTTCCACTGGGGATAAGAGAAGTGATGGGCCTTAAATATAACCCACAAAACAGGTTTAAATTGCCGTGAGCGAGATTTCAGTTAAACAGCAGGGGAACACTTCCTAAAAGAGAAGGTAAGTGCAGACAGAAGGCTGCCTGTAAAATATGAAGTATTTCCATTACGGAAAGTTTTGAAGAACCTCTCAGAAAAATGTCTGTTGAGAATGAAAAGGGACAAACCCTGATCCATTCTGGGGGCAGGGGCACTCACTGCATTCTCACTTGAGGTCCCTTCCCTCCATATTATGTACGATAAGGCTTTATCTGTATGTACTCTAAAATACTTCACCAACCTTAGTCCTGGGAAAATATTCAGTGGCCATGTAGTACAACCACTGAACAGATACCTGCATCATAATCCAGCTATGGATCCTCTGACTAAAGCTGGAAGCATCAGGAAGCAGGTTGGAAGGTAAAGAAATCAAGGAGTAATCTATTCCTTCAATAAGGAAAACACCCCCAATATATGAAGTACTTTTTTTTTTTTTTTTTTTTTTTTTTGGCTGAGTTGCTTTTCCTAAACAGCTATTGGTGTCACACTGCTCAATAGCAAATAAAACAGCTGCAGAATGGGATTTATTTTTACAGTGGTCCTAAATGTACACACTGAGCAATTTGCACAATCTGCCTCACAACTTGATGCGGTTAAAATGCACCCCTGTGGACTACTTTCAAAAACCTATTTAGAAGAATATACACTGTCTCACACTGAAAAAGATCAGGGGAAAAGAAACAATAAGTCAGAGGCTACAGCTGATGAAGAGAAAGAAGAGAAGCAAGAGGAACAATAGAAATGAGGATCTGTTTTTCACTTTTTACTTTCCTCTCCATTATTTTAAGGATCTCTTTATGCTAACACTGTAGGACTACACATAATAATAATTGAGAACATGGAACAAAACCAAGCAATCGTTATGCAAAATTGGAATCTGGCCCTGAAAAGCCTTTCTTAAGCATCTCATTCATCTCACACATTTTGATGAAGACTTCCTGCTATTTCAGCTTGCCTACTTTGGAACTTTCCTTTCTTCATCTTGGAAGAGCTAAGTAATTGCTTGGATCTTCCTTCTGTGCTAAAATCTTGGTGGAGATTCTTATTAAATATAAAAGTCATTTAGGACCCAAACTCCTGAAAAATCAGTCCTGTAATTTCTTCAGAGAGCTGTGAAGTGCATTCTTTGTATTCCCATGAAGAACACTGACTTCAGTGACGTTTTAGCAGTCCATAAAAAAGTTTCACCTGGAGATCTGTGGAAAACCTGTACCATAACTCCCAACAAAATAATAGATCACAACCAACTTTACCGAAAATTAAAAACAAATAAATCTAGTACTTTGATGATGTGATACAAGAATACTGATCCACTTTTTTAATGCATAAAATTGTATTTTAAAAAAATAAAAAATATCAAATACACTTATTTCTTACATAGTTCTAATGCCTTAAGATTTTTATTTTAGCAAGATGAGAAAAACATCTGCAGTCTCTAGCAAAATAAGCTACCTTCCTGGAAAAATTATCAATTACAGGAGTTGTCTGAACTACATTCAGATGTAGATACGTTTCAAATCTAAGACATTAGCCACAGTAAATGTAATTACTAGGTAAGGAATTAAATATTATGTTATACGATTTTATGTGGAGTGATTTTGTGCCATTTTTGTAATTTTAAGTGTACGTTTATGTGGAGTGATTCTGTGCCTTTTTTGTATTTTTAATCGTACATACTTTATTACCATATATATTTTAATAAAGTTAATGGGGAAAATGCCTTTCTGTTAAACTGAGAGATGAAGGTTGAATATTGTTTTATTAATTCTCTTGTTTCTTGTTCAGCCTATAGCCTATTGTATTTTCCTTTTCAGCCCATATTGCTTCTATTTTTCTGTATTCTGATCTTACTTTCTTTCTGAAGTAGACCTTGCAAGTTTGCCATTGTGCATAAATTAACACTACCTACTTTTCACTATATATATTCTACTTGAATATCATATAGGATATGACTGGATAACACCTACTGAAATACTGCCTTTTTAATTCAATGAACTTGTATCATGTTTTATAGTATAGGTAAAAGCTTTGATCTGTACTTACCAGCCAGTCCCTTTTCCTTGGGACCAAGTTTGACTGGCACTGTGAAAGGATCACTGTCACCAACTGAGAATGAATGCAGTGAATAAACATTCTGCACTGCATTTATGAGCTTGTTTCCTTAGGACTTTATTTGTAATGATTCTCTAATACCTATAATTATAGTAGACACTTTACAGAATTGGAATCTTTTTTCTGATACTTTCCCAATCTAGCTGTGTAGTTCAAACTCCTTTCTCTAATTCAGTCTCCTGAAGCACAACATTATTTAGATATATAGTCCCTGTTTTCCTACCCAGCATGAGTAAAATGGTTAAGTCCGAACTATCTCACTAGCTTTCCAAAACATTAGCGGTATTGCTCTGAACTGCAAGAAGTATGTGTGATATCAGCTTTTTTGTTATCACTATTATTAGATAAACTCTAGAAGCAGAAATCACTTTTTTCAAATGCCAGTCTCTCTTGATCTTAAGCCACTCATCTTTGCCTTACACAGAACATCATAACTGTTTTCAAATGTCTCTGCAGTGATTTTAAACTTCCTTATTAAACAGAAAAGACAGCTCTTACTGTTCCTGAAGGACCCAACCCTACATACCTTATCCATAACAGTTGCACTTTATATTTCTAAATAAAAAGCAGGCACTGTAGGACTGAACTTCAGGTCTGCTGTGCTAGCGGTTTGCCAGTACAACTCACTCTCTTAATGGGCTGTCACCAAGACAACTCTCAGAATCACCAAAAAATCTCTGTACAAACACCTTTACACAACTCCTTAGGTTGCACAGTATACTTGGTACAGAATGACAAGAAAAGGCTTATACTAGTTTGAAAACATATTGTATTTTCAGCATTGAGCCTAAGTGCACGCAGTGCTGTCAAGACAGATCTGAGGGTGCTGTAGTGGAAGTGTCCATGTGTAAACTCCAGAAATCAGGGTAAACTCCACAAATCCTTGCATGTGCTGGAGCCGATCCTGCTTCTTGGGATGTTGCTGTCTGGGCTGCACAGACCTACTTTCTGCATGCTGCTGCACACACCTGCCTTCTCTAGGAAACGGGCTCCTACACATCACTTGCTAAGACATCTACCCATCCCAGTTCACGCCTCTTAAAATTATTTCATTTAAAATTTAGTTAACTTTAAATCTGTAGTAGTTAGCAAGGATATCACAGCAGAACTAGTACATAAAATGAGCTAGAAAGCAGCAGCTCAATCCAGGCTCGGACATTAGTCAAACAAGTTCTTTCTCCACACTAATCCCATGAGGGTTTAAATCTAAACTGTTTAGAAACGGAACCGTTTAGAAAGGCTCTGTTGAACACAAGTTCGTTCTGTTCCTAGCATCTCATTACTTCCCCCTTACAGTTCCAGATTACTTCCTCTATCAAAACTGTTTTCCCGTCTCTCTCTAGTTTGAAAACGCTACTTAGTCATTTTACCATGAGTAATTACAGAAATAGTCCCTGTGCCTCTCTTGTTAACACTTCTCAAATATTTGTGCAGTGATTTCATACCCTGCTTTAATCACCTCTTAATCCAGTTTAAACAAATTAAGTTCAATCAAACTTCCATTATAAGTAATATTCTCTCACCTTAGCTACCCTGCTTTGAACTTTCTTCAGTATTTCAGCAGTCTTTCTTATGATGAGGGGTCTCATGAATACTACATGCAGTATTTTGAGGGCAGCTTGTGCTATCATTGATATGTACCACTACTAATAAACTGGACATTAACAACCAGATGGAAGAAATAGTCTGAAACATCACAAAAATAGGTGTAACTCGGAAGTTGCTGTCATATATCCTCTTGCTACCTTACTTGTTTTTATTTTGCTGGACTGTATGTCAAGGTATAGATGAAGGAAGATAATAAAGGAAGTGAATTAAAAGAAAAGATTCAGACCTGACTTCTGCTGAATGCTGTTCTCATTCCACCTAGGCCTACTTATTTATGTTCTGATTTCAGAACCACAGGTTCAACACTGTGGTCCAGAGAGGACCATATACTAAATCATTAATAGCTCTGTTGATTAAAGCATATGCACTTTCACCTGAAAGTAAAAGCTAGGTATATGGGATGGGTGGGTGGGGGGGTGGGTGGGGGGGTGTGAAAGAAAAAAAAATAATATTCATTCTCCAAAGAAATATCCACATTCTATTAGGAGAGTTTTTATTTTCTAGGTCTCCTGTTCCAAGCTGTACTAACTTGAACTTTGGCTTCGTACCAAATGACTATATCCAAGATGGCAGCATTTAAAATCTATTCTTTTTCATATATAGTAAATGTTTTTGCTTGAATAATGCAATGTGTTTTTCAGTGCAGTAGGGCATTTGGCGTAATTTGCCTTCTTCATATAACTATGTTTCAAGTATGTGTAGGATTGACATTATTTATGTTCATGTGAAACGTAAATAAGTCAGAAACAGCTGACAATGTATTTTCTTTGCCATTCCTATATTGTAGAACACCATGTCACTTTATATTATGTTCCATTATGATAAATTCATTTTTAAACTGAGAGTCATGATCTATATTAGATCTTGAAAAACTTAAAAGCAAGAAGTGCACTTTAGCTACTTCTAGAAGTCTTAAGGAACCCCATTCCCCAGCATTGTGGTTGTCATTATTTAGATTATAAGAGAATACATACAATATATACAACATATAAAGCCTTTACAAATAACACACACTAGTCAGGGTATGTGACTTCAGTTAGTCAGATGTAACTATAATGATTTATGGAATACATTTTAGTTCACCATGAGTTTCGTTACTAATCTGATCTCATCATGTTGTAAGTTTAGTGTCTTGTAGAAAAAAACCTGAATCTGTATCTTTGTAATGTATTATTTATATTTACTCTCTATCCAACAAAACCCGAAGCTATATGAAAATTCATCTACAAAAAGTGAAAATTATTCAGAACAAGCCATCAAAAAAGCATTTACCCTAAGTCAATTCAGAGCACTGAATGAAAAATAACTTCTGAATTACCTTCTTTCATGTATCTATAACACACACAGAAGAACTTGCGTACTGGAATTACAGAAGTATATGCATTTTTCATCTAAGGTAATGGAAAATTATTGTTTTATGGGTCACTTACCAATACTTGCCTCTGTGCACCCAGTATTATAGAATTGTTTCAGCAAGGAGATTGAGAGTAAAGTCAGAGTTTCAACCAAGACTGTGATTCAGATAAGGACTACACATAGTTAATGTCAAATAGGTAGGAACAAAAAAGCAGAATGTAAGCAACTGCTTTCCTCACATTTACCCTCAGGTGTAGCAACTCTTTCTACCACAGGAGCGAAGCCATATCCTACACCTTTGCTCCCTCTGTTTATTCAGAGTACTACAGAAAAAAAGAGGAACTGGGAGGCATGATTGGGCTTATTCCTGATGGTGAGCTCTCAGCATACCATTAAAACTAAGCAGCAAGGTCAGACAATCTTTAGTCTGAGCCAGGAAATGAAAAGTTATAGTCAGTACAGCTTATCCATGGCTGCCCTGGTGCTGGCACCTGCACAGATCCAAATCTGATCTTAACTCCTAATAGACAAAGCTAATGAAAGGCCAGGCACCTAGAAAAATAGTAACTAGATGAGCTCTAAGTAACTATACTTTTGATAACATTCGATACACTCCCATGAATGACATAAAATCACGGAATCACACAGAACGGTCAGGGTTGGAAGGCACCTCTGGAGATCATCCAGCCCAACCCCCTGCTAAAGCAGGGTCACCTACAGCAGGCTGCACAGAGTTGTGTCCAGGCGGGTTTTGAATGTCTCCAGAGAAGGAGACCCCACAGCCTCCCTGGGCAGCCTGTGCCAGGGCTCTGTCACCCTCAGGGTAAAGAAGTTCTTCCTCATGTTCAGCTGGAACTTCCCGTGGTGCAGTTTGTGCCCGTTGCCCCTTGTCCTGCCACTGGGTACCACTGACAAGAGCCTGGCCCCATTCTCTGCATGCATTGGTAAGACCTGCTCTCAGTCTTCTCCAGGCTGAACAGGCCCAGCTCTCCCAGCCTTTCCTCATTAGGGAGATGCTCCAGTCCCCTCATCACCTTCGTAGCCTCCAGTGGCTCCTCCCCAGTAGTTCCCTGTCCCCCTTGAACTGGGGAGCCCAGCACTGGACACAGCGCTCCAGGTGCAGCCTCACCAGGGCAGAGCAGAGGGGCAGGATCACCTCCCTGCACCTGCTGGCCACGGTTCCCCTCATGCACCCCAGGATCCCACTGGCCTCCTTGGCCACCCAGGCACACTGCTGGCCCACGGGCAACTTGCTGTCCCCCAGCAGTCCCAGGTCCCTCTCCGCAGAGCTGCCCCCCAGCAGGTCAGCTCCTAGTCTGTGATGGTGGAGGGGGCTGCTCCTTCCTAAAATGTTTACATTCAGAAGTGGATCGGTTCAACACAGTCCAGCTCTTAAAACAGTTGATTCCATTTGGGGAAAGACACAATTGTAGACACAATATCTGCATTCAGAAACAATGACGTTTCAAGTGAATTAGAAAGGTTTTCAACTTAGCAGAGACACTAACGAAATGTAATCACATAGAAAATGTAGCTGTACACACATCCACATCTCTCCCCCTTCCCTTACCAAAAAAAAAAAACCCAAAAAACCCACCCCCCAAAAAAAAAACCAACCCAAATCTAACAAAACACCCCAAACTGCAAATATACTCCAAACCCTAAAATATCTTCCACACTTGGAGGATCATCTTCAGTTTTGATTTCTTTTGGATAACACGCTGCTATACCTTGCTGTGCTGCTTTAATCTGTACAGTGTCATAAGAGTATCCATCCCACATGAAGACTGCTGGATGTGTAAGATAATGTGCTTTCCCAGCCTAGTTACTAAGAGTTGTGATGGTTCACATTGCTAAAGTTGGATAAACATAGAGAAACAATCAAACATCTACATACTTTCTATTTGCTTTGGACATTTTCTTGTAAAAATGTCCACCGTATCTGCCCACAGTAACAGCACTAGTATCCAAACTGTATAGCAGCTAAACTAGTGTGCATGTTTTATGCATCACTACCTCTAAAAGGTAAAACATACAGTGCCACAAGCTACTGCAAAATTGTAGCTATCTTAGCATAATACTATTGGTGTTTTGAGACTGTGTGTAACAACCCATAAACCTCTGTCTGGTATGTAATAAACGTTATTACACCCCTGCTCCAAAATTCTGGTATTACGAAGGAAATATGCTGCATAGTTCCTTACGTTTTTTGAAATCAACACTCCTTTTTTGAAGAACAACTACAAGGCTGCTGGGTTTAGAGCGATCTTTTTCACCCTGTATAATATGCAGCTGCAGTTTCTACATGACTACCTGCATCTGGTTTGCTTAATGACTACACTTCTATGTATATTTATTGTTTACATATCCTAAACAAATGTATGCTGCAGGGCTCTACACAACCGAACATTTAGTACGAAGAAGATTTCTCTAAGTGAAGGAAGACACATCTGAGGCAAAAGAACAACTTCTGCAAATTTTAAAACACTACAAGCAATGGATAGGTCTGTCTAATATCATAGGAATGACTGCATACTCGGGAGGCAACACACTATTTCTGGGTGGCTGTAAGAGTACTATGGTATTTACACTACAGATGAAGGCCATTACAAAAAGATGGCGAAGAAACAGAGGATGGCCTCAGTACTTAAACTCATCCAGTTGCAATGACTTAGAGAAGAACCAAATCGATGTCCTTCATACCTCTAGAAAAATGGGGAATGTGAAACCGCTGACTCATTCAGAAGTAGCTCCACAATATGAAGCCACTTACTCAGGGACGCTGGCAAAGCCACAGTTGCATTCTTTATGATTAAATTTCTGTTAGAAACCATCATAACTTTCAAGGTAACTGAACTGCTACTCAAAGGAATATTTGTAACTGGAAATGAAGGTAGAGAGGGAATTTAATGCTAGTCAAACACGAGAAAAATCAGGATTTTTGGGTTCACCAAAAAACTTTGGAGTTTTTTCTGGCTTTCATGATGATGGAAATCACTTTCCTAGGTGATGAATAGTTACTCCAGTGGATTAAGCATAAGGTGTTAATGCAATACAAATAATAAACCTGAGTAAAATGAAACTTTTTTTTTTTTTACATTTGAAATATTTTTTAAGCTGTTTTTGTGTGAAAGAAGTGAAAAATCTGTGTAGATTCAGCTCCTCTGTGAAAGCTGATGTGTTCCCATGCTAAAGCACTAACTGCCCCTGGTAGTGAAAAATCTGTGTAGATTCAGCTCCTCTGTGAAAGCTGATGTGTTCCCATGCTAAAGCACTAACTGCCCCTGGTAGTGAAAAAGAGCCTTCAGCTAATCCCCCTCTAATTGAGACAGCTAACTCAAGTCATTATTTCATGCAATAATTTGCAATATTAAAGAAAATCAAATCATATATTCTGATACTTGATTGTCAGGGGTCTATTCAGAGTTTTATTTTCACATGACTTGTGACAAATCAGCCAGCACGAACTAAGGTGCTTCATTAATAACACTCTTGACATACTTATTTTTGAAAGAAGATACTGTTTTTCCATTGTACTGTGCAGAATTATTCTTTGCAAAATTCTGTTTTACAAGCAGCATAAAATAAAATACTGAATCACATTCTAGAGATCGTTTACACATTTAGGATAGCTGTCTTTCTATCAGAAGAAAATACTTTACAGGATTAATCCATTAATCTATTAAAATTTGTTGACTTACACTGTTACCTAAAGTCCCTGCAAATCCGGACACTTCTAGGAAAGGGAAATAATTTTTCCCATACAATCTCACCAGAAAGAGTTACAGAACTTCTGGACTTCAAAGAGTCTAAGAGTACTCTGTTTAATATTGGTAAGAAAATTTAGCACACTTGATCTACCAAAAGCATCCTTTAATAATTTCTCCTAACATTTATTTAATAATTCTGTTAATCTGCACGAGGACAAGAATTTGTTCTCCTGCTTTACTCCTTTGTGGTCATATATGTTCAGGTGTGTTTTTTATGTTTTAAAATTAGTTATAGTTTTCTTCTCCTTAGAAGATCACAGCTGCTTGACTCACAGTGATTAAAACCAGCTTCTAGTAGCAGGTGAAAGAATACAAGAAATAATATCAAATCACTTAAAAAAAAACCCACTTCTCAGACACAACTAAATGAATTTGTTGTAAGTACGACACATGTACAGAAAAGAACAAGAAATGGATTTATTGGCATTTCTTTCAGATGACTTTCAAGACTTTAAAACCACTGAGAAATAAAGTCATCCTAAATGCATACTAATAAAACTTCATACCAACACTCAGTATCGTGTTCTTTCTTTCCCTCATCCACTCAATCAAGGAAGAAAAAAGCATTTTTAATGAAAACACACAATATATTCACAAAAATACCCAAGCTAAACTGTACTTGGAAAATACTGGAAATACCATAGTCTCATATTGAAAAGCATGTTATGCTCATTAATTCCCTCATGCCAAGTCTTTCAGTCCCTAATCAGTCACAAGCCACATGGCACTTTCGCTACCTTTGCTTTTGCTTCAGTAGTTTCTGTAATATTAGCATCACCATTACTTAAATTATCATTAATACAGATTTTTCTTTGTCTTTTCAATGATCAGACTCTGATGGAATACAAGTGAGACACATGTTATAACTTGGTTACTTCTTACATCTACTTATGCTCCCTGTTTAAGTATATTATATGAAATAGGTAAGAGGCACAGTCACTCGTGTAAGTATAACCCAGGGATTCATGGTCAGAGTCACCCACCTGTATGTGGCTCAATAGAAAAGTAAGGCTGTCCTTCCAGAATGCTATAAACCAGCTTGGCACTGTTTCCATAAACTGGATCATCTGCATCTGTAGCTGTTACTTTAGTAACAAAGGTGCCTAAGTTAAAAAAAATATACACAATTAATGTTTACACACTTACTTGAAATTTGCATAACTCAAAAAATAATTTGAAACAAATATTAATTTCCTTGTGAGTTGTATGACAATAAAAGAATACAAAACATTAACAACTTAAAATATCACTTGTTGAACACAAAGGAAATGTTTTTCAAGATGATATATGCCAGTAGAGTGAATGTCTGGGTTAAAAAAACCCACACCTTTTTAGTAGCTGTATTATTTAAAGTTTCTTTGTAGAATGCATTTAAAGCTACCTGATAAATCTCTGTAGACTTCAAGCATTTGCAAAGGAGTCATATCAAAGGGATACGAAAATACAAGGTTAATAATACAATATAATATGTTGCATTTAAGATTTGCAAAATCACATTTGAAAGAACCTTGACAAGTTACAGAGACCACGTAGAAAAGCAATAATAAAAAGGCTTCTTTCTTCTTCTCTTGGCTTGCAGCCATAATAATGGTTTGATGTGGCCACAGTGACAGAGGTAGGACAACATCTATTGTCTCTGAAATGAGTCTCTGCCACTGAGGAGGCCATTGTCTAGCCAGAGTTATAAATCCCATACTCTGACTAAAAAAATAGAAGAAAAAAAAAAAAAAAAGAAATTGCCCTTTTTATTTCTTAGGCAACATTGCACTTGCCATTTCTGTAAGAAGCAAAATCAAATGAAACTCAGTCAGTTACATTAAGCTTGCTACAGAGACTTTTTTTCCCCCTAAAAATATAATGATGACATTAATTAGGCTAACAATAAAGACAATATCTATGAGGGAGAGAAAGCAAGAGTAAGAGAGAGGTTAAGGGCTGAATTATGTTTCTTATGTTCAGGAAGGAAAAGAATTATAGCACTCACCAAAATATCGCCCTTTCTGGGTGTGCTAATAAAAATAGCCTCCTCTTCTTTCTTATACTTTGTGTGCTGTTGAATCCAAATTACATGTCACTTCAGGACAGAAACAATAAACTAAAGGGAGAGGAGATCCCTTTGGCATGTCCTTGCATTGCACTTGCTGTTCTTTCTCTGTAGGGCACATTGCTGCTACAGCTTTGGGCAGTTTTGTTCTTTACACTACACATAAATTATTTAAAATGTGTGCATGTTTAGAGATAACGTGCATATCACTCAACAGCTTCCATTTCACCCTTTCCCACCTGGCCACTTCAAACATCAGGGCAAGATACAGGGCTAGCAAAACGCTGGATTGTCTAGAGGGATGGAGAAACCTCACTTATGGAGTGGAAGTTCTGCAGTGCCTGAAGTTGTGGCAGGTTTGGTTCATGGGAATAATGGGATTATTCCCCGGGAAGGGAATACAGCTTGCAGAAACACATGTCACTAGAGAAAAAAATGCCTATGTCGTGTACTGGTAATTAATTTTGGCTACCACTGTGAATTTATCTATTCTTACAGGGGGGTGACATCAATGAAGGGAAGCAGATCAGCTGGCCGTTATGCAGGCTCTACCATGGCCTCATCTGGCAGGAAAAATGCCCCACCAGCATCCCTCCTGCTGCTCGGCAGGGTCCAGAAGAATCCACGTGGCCTGCAGCTGATGCATACAACACGGAAAAGGAATCCAATGCTGATGAATATTATGTTGCATATGTCTTTGGCAGATGCTTGCTAACCTGTTTCTGTAAGCATGTACTGTTCATGTTTTTAAGCTTAACTGTTTTTGATGTTGAAAGGTGATCTTATACCTAACATTCAATATAATAACCTTTAACCTGCCACTGGGCATGAGAAACAGACTTTATCCTCAACTTGATGGTTGGTTTGTAAGGAATTAACATCAGAAATTTGTTGTCTAACCAATTCCAAATTTTGCTGTACACCCAGACACTAATAGGCAATGCCTGGTAGCTTTGAATGAAAATGATAAAGGGGATAGATGACACAAATGTGGCCCCCAGCCCTGTAGCTAGCACAGCAGCCTCAACCTATAGATGATATCCTGAATGACCTCCTTCACACAGAGATGAATGAAAACAGTAACAGGGAAGCAACCACGAGGCATACTCAGAGGCCATGGCATAGGCTACAGTGAATAAAATAGGGAGCAATGACAAGTAAGTATGCAGGAAGCTTGAATTTGGATGATGCAAGAGCAGAGGATCAAAAGGACCTTTTGTGGCTTGCCCACAGTAGTTACAAAGCCTAAAAAGTAGTAGCTGTTAGAATTGTCGCACATATTTAAGGTTTTTTGGCTCACTTTCTGTAACTTACAACAGTTACAAGTTCTCTGTTACGATGTTCCTACAGAAAGCAATCTCTTAGCCGAGCTGTACCTCCCCTCTCACAGGATTCAGGCTACCGCCCCACCACCCCAGCAGGACATTCCCTGCAGTTCACAGCTGCTGTCCCATGCATGATAACAAATATGAACGTAGAGGACAGTGCTTTCTTCAGCTAGATTCAAACTGCAATAGCAGGAGATGTACTAGGTTTCCATGGATGCTATCATAAATCTTCTCTTTTAGAAGATTACAAAACAAAAGAGGTTTGTGCAGAATATCATACAATAGGACAGGGCTGCAATAAAATAAGGCTCATCACAGAACAGTGAAAATTTCTGTAAAAGTATTTTATCTAGGCTGTTTCATTTTGTTTCCATGATATAATTCATACACAAAAGAAAATAAAGAAGTTATTTAAAAATAAGTTAAAGAAGTGTTGACTTCTTTGAGATTGTGTTTGATTTGCCTAGCTGGCTCTCATTTCAAAGGACTTCAGAAATAATTATATTGCTTGTTTAGAAAGATTTGATATATAATGCCTATCGTTTTCTTATTTCACTTGAGAATTCTTGAAGAATTTTATATTTATTTCAAGTTTTCAAAACTTAAATGGGTATGTTGATTCTTTGATAAAAGTATCCTTTATCCCAAGTGTTCATTAGATACTGAAGTTGAATACACCATAGTAAAAAGAGGCAATCTGTCTAACATTGCTTCCAATCCTAATGCTCAGCTCTCAATATTTATTTCTTATGACATAAAATAATTTAATTGCTTATTGAGGCCCCAAGTTTATCTGAAATTTATACATACATTAAAAAACCAGACATAATAGTTACTATTCCCATTCACTGTTTATATACACAAAACAGGGGAGGCACGTGACATACCCTTCTTTTTTTTCCCTTACGTGACTATAATCTCACATAATAAAACTAATGAAGGGAACAGAAAAATAAGATATTCTCCCAGCCCTTAGAAATCAATTTCTTACACTGCCAGTCTCTGCCGCTTAGCACTTCATTTCTGTCATACACAATTCTGAGGTCACTACAATTCAGCAATTTGCTCCCTAAAACCTTATTGATGAAAATTATTTATGAAATATGCAAGCAATCATGAAACAGAAAGTAAATAAATTACTTCTACTATTGAAATTAGTTAAGCTTTTACATAGTTTAAATTTTATCTCCTTTAATTTGTTGGGTTTTTTTTTTTGTGTTACGCCTTGAATCAAATCTTCTGCAGGTGTGAAACATGCCACATTAATATGTTCACATTGGCAATAAGAAGTATGTCAGAGAGCAAACTGTCCCCTCTGCAGCTGTGTATGGCATTGCTGCTCTGGTTCCCCTGCAAGAAGGTAACGGTCCAGAAGAAGTGGCAACCCATCCCACTCCCACAAGTGATAGAACCCTATCCACCTAAGCTTTGGAGATCTGGAGAACTAAGGGTGAAAAATAATGCAGAAAAAAGGAACTCAGAGCCACCATGGCTGATACTTAGACAATCTCCCGAACACAGCAGAACTCTCTATGCTTTGGTCTAGAGCTTTGAATTATTGATATTTAAGCAGGATTTTACTCCACTACAGACTCTGCAGTTATAAACCGCGTGTACATAAATATTTTTACATGCATAATGTGTTTAAAGTTTTAAAAATAAAATTACTGGTTGAAAAAACAGTAAGAATGTAGGGAAGAGCATTTATTAAGTAAATGCTTTTTGAGAAACAACATTCTGGGTTCTACCCAACAAAAAAACAGCTAAGGTTTCTGTTTGTGTTTAATTTTGACTGCATTTGGCTTGTGTTTGTTTCTTTGTCAATGCTACAACAAACTCATTTAGCTAGAGACTATAAATTTGAAATGGTGCCATTTTTACAAGAAAGCCACTATTATAGTCCAAGTCACTGTTGTCCTAATTACAATAATATAGCAGTTTTATATAATCTGGCCCAACAACATAATCACTGTTTCTTTTTTAATTTATGTTCCTAATATTTCCTTATGTAAAACAAAACCATCTTTTCAATAGATGAGGCAAATTTTAAGATGTTCTGTTAAAAAAACGTGTTGCATTTTTTTCGGAGGTACACTTTTGCAATGCTAATGACCCTGCGATTAAACACGGACTGCGAAGAGATTCAACAGATTTTAATTAATGAATACTTCTAATGTGATTTCACCACTAACCATTGCTGATTGTTTTAGTGTCAGGTTTCATAGTTTCTCTTTGCAACAGGCTAGCAATCAGAGAAGCAATTAGCAATAAAAGTATTTTTATATGGCTAGGTAAGAAAGCCTGCATTTGCTGGCAAACTGAGATTAAAAGCTATCATAAAAATAAGATGTGTGTGCTCAGCTAGTGCTCTTCTGTTGTTTTGGCTGTGTTTTTATGTGCAAGTCAGGGTACAAATTCTGCACATTAGTCAGAAAGAAAAATGCATATGCTGCCACAGGGAGTCGGGAAGCAAATTTTTTGGTGTGGCAGTGAAATGTGTGTTCTGGGAAAAAAGAAAGAAAAAAACAACCAAAAATTCAACAATAAACCCCCCAAACTTGTATGTTCTAGAGGAGGTAACGCATAGCTGTTGCCAGAAATTTACATGAATCCATATTCAATGAAGCAACCATTTTGTTGAAAGATTGTAATGGCTGGTAAAAATAAAAAAATGTGACCATAATGCAATATAGTGGGACCATGTTTTCTCATTTGCCCAGGGACTTCAGCATTTTTTTTCCTTTTCTGATGCCCTTTTTGGTCTCACTCACTCTTTCCTCCTCTTCCCAAACCCTGACAGGCTGAAATCTCCATTCCATTCAGAAGATCTGATAACAAGTCTGACAGGGCATTAAGAGTATATATGCATGAAAAAGATCTACCATTATTTACAAACTGTTTTGTTTTTCTAAAAGAATCACTGTGCTTCACATCTCCAGCTAGATTTTGAGTTTGGCTGATAGTAGCCCTGCAGTCAGTAGCGGTCACAGCAAAGCATTGTTTGCATTCAGCAGGTCAGATAAGCATTCTTTCCAAAATGAAGCCTTTTCTTCACTGTCCTTCTTTGCTATAATCTCACAGGTAGCATGACAGTTGTTGTCATGGTAACAATTTTTTATTGAATAAAACTGCAATAATCTCATAAAAACCTGTATAACTTCTTGACATGTAAATTATTACTGCCTCAAAGCTTAAGGAACTTATTCTTATTTGTTTTTCATTGTTGCTGATTTTTAAAATACAAAAACATAGTTTTAAGCCTTATCATCTCAGATTATTCTACACGAGACTATTTCTAAACCAAAAATCTATGAATTAGAGATTTCACTAACCAAATAAACAAATCTTATATGGAATAGAAATCTGTGTAATGCACTTCAGGACTTTCTAATATGTGTAAAATGCACACATAAAATATTATCATTGGCATTTTAAATTGCATAGCTTGGTGTCTATGCAGATGCATATATGTGGGTATGTTATACGAGTAGTTTAGCGTTCTTTGCAGATCATACATAATTTCACTCCTAACTTCTACACTAGTACTTGACTATATTTTTGTTATTATTAACAGCTACATTATTGCCAAAGTTCTGAAAACAAAATATGTGGATCAGGTCTCATAAGTCAAGAAAGTCCTCTCCCCAAAGACTCCAAGAGGCAAGAACCAGGGCAGACAAATGCAGGCAGACAACTGAAGAGAGACAGGGAGATGACAAGAGGATGTAAATCGTCCTGGGAAGCCATGCTGTCAGCAGGCAGTGGTGCTGTGGCCTGACCTACCTGCTGTCAGGTTAGCACACCTTCCCCACAGCACCTACAGCACATAGGCATCACGGAAGAGTTTTAAGGACTGCTTTGAGAACAGATGACAGTAGTCTTGTGTAGGTTTTTCAGATCTTCCCACACTTAAAGGAAAGCATGTGAAAAATAGGTAAGTATTTGCTTTGTAAGCGGACGTCTTTCAGTGATGAAAAATTAATGGAGGTGAAAGATGACATCCTAAGCAGCGGTAAGGGGTGGAGATATGGGCCAGAAGGATCCACTAAAGGAAACTATAGGCAGCTTACGCTTGGCATGCTAGAGACACAGGAAGGCCAGAATGTATTCTACTGTATTTATACTAGAGTTCTGTATACAGCCACTCCTAGAGGGAAAAATGAGAAAGAAAATGTGTGTACTTTACAGGTGTAATACTGATACGTGGGTGATGAGAACCATATAAATACATAGATAGGAGACTTCATTTAATCTTCTGCAAAGACAAAAACAACAGCAAAAGCTTCCTTACAATGAGAAATTGTACAAGGAGGAATAGCTCCCCAAGGGAAATAACAGAATCCTCCTCACTGAAGAGTTCACTCTATTGCACAGGATGCTAGATAATGTATTCTAAGGGAAAACCCTAGAAAGACAGGAAGATTAACTAATAGGGTAATTTGTCTTTCCCAGCTGTAATTTGTTTGACTCTAAGTAGTGAAATACTGTGATGCTGTCATGATCTTGTTTATGATGATTAAGGTAAGGAAGAAGGAAAAGAGGGTTATTCATACCACTCAGTTTTGGTCTCAACTGGCTAAATTAGATACGTAGCTGCACTAGCTTTCTGCTCTGTATAAGGGAGGAAAACAGAATTGTCCTTTCATGGGAACCTGCTTTCTTGGTCGACCAGCGAGGAATCCAAATTAAATTAGCCAGCTAATGCAAATGTCTAAGTTTTAACATATGACTACTGTCTTATGCGTATGTACTCAAATTAGGCCATACCAATCTATAATACTAACCCTCCAGGAACTTCAGGCATGTAAGCTGGCACATCGACATATAGGAAAAGCACAAGTATTGCAAGACTCTTGTTTCTGTTTACATTATTTTCCAAATATATATATATATATAAAGACCTATGTGCACTTACACACTCATTTAGACAAATACATATAATTTCTGCAATAAACTGCAAATCATTTCATATTCAGTTTTTTAAAGCTGATCTTAAAAAGCAGAGTAACAAAGCATTACTGGTTTGTTTTGCTAGTTGGTTTTATATATATAGTTGCGCTGTTGATGTCACTGAAACACACAGAATTTGAGAACCCAGTACTCTACAGACCTACAGCAAATGGCAGATGGTGCCCCATACAATTGATAGTCTAACCCAAAAGTTTTAACACCTGAAAAATCTGGCTTAATAAAGGGATCTGAAAGAACCCAACAGGAGCAGCTTGGTCAACAGTAGGAAATAACCACTACAATAAATTATGAAGTACTGTGCCAAAAAAACCGCAAGAAACTCTTTCCTGTTTCCAGCAGGAAAATACTTTTTTCATGTACTTCTGATATACTGAGTCAGGTTTAGCTCCATAAGCAGAACAAAAATCCGAGTTATTTCTTCCAAATGTTACATATTACTTAATGCAATTTTTAGAGTAGTTTAGAAAGTTAATGAAACCTTGAAAAAATGTTAGCATGCAGTATGTGTATGAGTCAAAATCTCTGAGCAACTGAATATCCTACCACATATAACACAATGATGCTTTTAGATTGCTCATGTGTCATTTTAAGGACTTTTCATCATGTGAGGGAAAAGGGAAAAATATATTATATGCAAATGTGTAACTGCAGAAGTATGAAAGGTGCTTGCTATGCATAGGAGAAGAAAGCCTTCTGTACAGCCCACAGACAACGGAGCAAGCTGGCAGCCTTCAGCATTTTACAGCTGTATAATGAGGACTGTAGGAAGCATGGTTGTGAAGTCTAATAAACTGTGTATTTTACAAAATTTGTGCACAGATTAATCATTTTAGAACTCTGATGCTGCCTTTATAACATGAACTTTTGGAAATAAAAATGTTTAACATCAGAAATGTATATTCAATCTAGTGATATAGATAACTCTTTGGCAATTATCCTTGCTGATTTCACCTACTGCTTGGATTTAGCCTGTGTGACTTTAATAAGAAAGGACACTGCCTTTTCAGTTTTAAGGTTAGCAGCCTTTCTTGGTACAACTTATAAGATGCTGCCATTAGAGAGCCCGCAGATACTCCTTTATAAATTCCCCTGGGTGGCTGTTTGTTAGGATTAGAATAAAGTATGTAACATCACAGGCAACAGTAGAAGGGTAAAATATATTTTATGTTTGGCTTAAAGAATAATGTTTTCTTTTCATTTTTTTAATTGTTTTATTATTATTCTCCCTTTAGGTATCACCCACACTATAGAATATTAATTGATATTTGCAAGAGATGTGGGAAATAACTATTCTTTTGTTCAGGACTTTTTGAAAGACTGCTTGTCTCTAATCAATTGACTATTTCATCAGCATTCATTCTGCGAGGTCCCCAGGCAAAGACAGTGAAATTGGATGATCACTGTACACTACGTTACCAAGGGGGAGGCGGGGGGGTAGTACGGTAAGGCTTGTTGATTTCGATGGAAGTTTCAGGTTATGCTCAGGTGTACTGTATACAAGTATAAATAAATAATAAAATAGCCCTGGCTGTTTACTGCAGAAATCCTTTCATTTATACCTTTCTATCATGAAAACAGAAAACGGCTGGTATAATCTTGCAGCTTTGATGCCCTGCTTGCTTTATTTGGTAGAGCGAAGCCTACAGTGCCAGTAACTGTAATCCAGGTTACAAAAGCAGACTTTGAAATATTGCCCCCTTAGGCCACTGCGGAGCAAGCATATGGCAGCACAGACCATGAGGGCCCCAGGGAGCGGGTACAGTTGAATCAGCTGGCCAGCAGTCCTCTCCTGGCTGATTCATGAGAAAGCTGTATTGACATCAGCTCCACAGGCAATTGCTGCTCTGTATTCACAAAGCAACCTCAAGTGCTGCAGATTCAGCAGCATACAAAGACAGGGGAACCAACTCAGGGCAGGGTGGGGAATGACCAATGCCAGGAAAAAAATAAAATAAAATAATGGGTTCTGAATTGCGTCTGAATCTCATTTTCCCAAATGTCAAGTGTGTCTGTCAAAGAGACGCCTAACACAGGCTATCTCAATTAACAGAGTTTGAGGACTATTGGTCTCCAGCATTCTAAAGCTAAATCTTTTGTGTTAGCAGAGTGATGTAAGTTATAGTAATCAAAGTTGCTATGAAAAAAAATACCACACAATTTAATTTTTTGACCTAGAACTTTCTAACTCATGGTTAGAATTTGTCTATGTTTCCTATAACTAAAAAAAAAAGAGAGAATACATTCCAGTCCAATTCTGTGGTATTTCACAGAGCCTAAGTCTGGCAGAAATCTGTACTAGTCGGCTCTCTCTCATCTGTTTGCCACTTAGGAAATCATCCACTGGCCAGCAAATGGGCTTATGTCACAAGCATAGTTGTTTGGAGAAACAAAATGCATGCTTTCAAAGCCAACAAAACAAAACTACCACAGTTTTGAACATTCTTTTCTATAAAATGTGAAATTTGGAAAAACTGTGAGAAATGCTTGTTAAGAGTAGATTTAAAGTGGCAACCAAAAGAGCATGTAGCAGAAACCTGAGTCAAAGACTTATTTGCATATATTCACCGAACAGAAATATGACTGTGTGAAGTGTATAAATGAAAAGAACCACAAAGAACTTCAGAAGCAGAATATCTGCAACAAGAACAATATATAGCTGTGACTATGAGAAAAGAATCACCTGGAAAAATAACAGTAGGACAGATTCTTGTAGATTGCTTAGGACTAGAGAAGCAAGCACCTAAATGCCAAAATTTTCTTTGCTCTGCCCTCATATGGTCAACATGTGTCTATGTCTGTCTGTTCGTCCTCATCCTGTGAAACAGGAACATCACAGGAAGATGTAAAGGAGCTAGGACTTCAACTCTGGTCCAAATTAGCTTTTTCCTGATGTCACTTCACTATGCGTCATTTGCAAAACATTCCTTTGTGCAAAGGGAATGAATGTGTGCAAAAAATGGAAAAATTGTAACAAATTGCTGCCAGTTAATGGAGAGGGAAAAAAGGCAGTTTTTGTCTAAGAAACCACTGCACATTAACAGCTCCACACTTTGCACAGGTAGTTTAGAGCTTATTTCTAAGAACCAGGTAGTATCTTCAGAACTTGAATGTTCACATACTTGTTGCCACTAGTACGAAGTATTTTGAGCAATCCCAGTGATTTTAGCAATTTTGTGTAAAGTCAATGAACTAATTTAATACATTCAGGACAATATAGGTCAGTGCAACTAAAGGGTCAGACTATAAACCCCTAAAAAGCAATATTGTAACTTCATCTGTGGTCCTTGAACTCATCATGGTCATTTACGAACAATGTAAAAAGATAATGACATTTTCAAACAGACCTCGTGAGAAATGGAAAGTACAAAAAATTCCCAAAAACCAAAAAACAAACAAAAAACCCCAACAAAAAAACCCACCAACATACTCAGAAATGTTTATTCAAGGCTCAATAACAAGTAAAATTAGGGAGAATACTGTCTTGGTTTTCCTAATCAATATCCTAACCAATTACTGAAGGTTACTTATGACTCTGCTTTTGGAACCCTGTCTCAGCCACACAGAATGTACAGAAGATTTTAAAGACATGTACGCTCACTAAATATATCTTTCATGTAAAATGTTCTTCAGTACCACAGCTAGTGAATTTGATTATGCACAAGATGACTAAGTAAAGGAACAAGAAAACATGAAGATATACATTTTCTAACAGCTGTTGCCATATTTTAAAACATCTGCTGGTTTTTTTCCTTAGCTTTTGCACTCCCTTTGCATTTACCCTTTGGGCTAATTTGTAGCTGACCCCAGTAATATAGTCCTTTTACTCTACAATTTTGTGACAAACTATCATTGATTTAACAGTCATGCTCAGTGCCTTAAAAAATCAATGAATACAGAGGGGAAAAAAACCCCCAACAAACCAGTAAGACAGTGTGGTTGATCTTGATAACATTTCAGGTGGGGTTTTTCTTGCATCTTTCTAATTTATCTAGTTATTTTATCACTATTCATATCAGGTGTTGCATGTCGATTTCGTATTCAACAGATTTTGTTCTTTTCCAAACAATTTGTAACTGGAAGAGGAGTAATATCTTTAGGAGAACTGGAAAGAAAAGCTAGACCTTATACAGTGCGCTTCTACTATAAATAGATACACTAAATAATTCCAGTTTGCTTTTGAAGAAAAAATAAAAAAAAAGATTGAATTATTTCTTATTTACAGTAGTGTAACCAAGGGTAAACTTCGATCCAAAGGAAAACATTGCTAAGTAGATGTGCTTGTGCCAAAATTGGAAATTGATATTCTGACTTGCATGAAACCCTAAGCCTTTTCCAATAAAGACCTTTTCCCCCACTAAATAGTTTTCATGGAAACATTTAGGGACAAAAATATTCTAATCTTTCTCACACTGTTAATTTTTTCTAGTGTTAAAGGCAAAAGCATTTCTAGAGTAATGGCAGACTGGATTCCACTGCATGTATTTCAAGATGGTTTTTTTTTTATGACTGTCAGGGGACTTAATATTTGGAGGTTATTAAAGTTTGTCTGTTTACCTTAATTCAGGCAAACTATGAAATAATTCTCTTCCCTTATGGCTTTTGTTCTTTTTCCATCTGTGTCCTTTTTTATTTCACCAACACGTTTGTCACTCTACTTCTGTCATCTTCTGTCTTTCAACATGACACTAGCTGTCTAAACACTCTTGCCTTCACTAAGAAAAAAATCAAGAAATTTCACTCCTCATCCCACCCCTGAAAAAAAGATCCTGCTATACTGTTGGGAAAAAGTATCCGCTTTTGTTTCCATCATCACCTCTGCAGCACGCTTTCAGGGAAGTCATACATCTGTGCACAGCTAAGAAGGCAACACAGAAATAGAACATACTTGGGTGTAGTGTCTCTCTTTTTTAAAAAAAAAAAAAACCAAAAACTTTTTTCTTTTTTTTTCTCTCTGTTTTTTTCTTTTCTTTAAATAAGCTACAGATCCAGCTACAATTACCCTTATGGATCTTCTAAGATAACTCATTCATTTACATAATAAGCTACCTTCATTGCAGGCATATATACACATCTCAGACAAATGGGGGCAGGGGGGAAGTCATGGGGTTCTTCCACCCAGAAGCTTAGGTGAATCTCTTTTTAAAAGGTTTCAACTGGGTTTCATTACCAGTGCATCCCTGTACATCTAAAAGTGATTAAGCAAGATGTACAGACAAATGAAATTATTTCCTATTTGTGACATGCAATACTGTCACAATAAAATTATTGTACAGATTTCATTTTTTGATCTTTAATCCCTCAAGCAAATTAATATCAGAATTAAACAATTAAAGCACTAAGTTTCAGCAAAGAGCATATTCTCCATATACATTATTAGCTTTTACAACTAAATTCATCATTTTGGAGTTGGGGAACAGGGTTTACTACAGTACATTATATAGGAAATGTGTAAAAAAAAGAAAGGAATACAAGGATGAAAAAAGGGAAAATTCAATTTAGTTCTCAAAACTTTTTCTGGAATGTGCTCCTCTCGTCAAAGAGAGAAATAATTTATTTTAAAATAACTCTGCACACAGTGTCGATACAACACCACTCAGTATGTGTGTGGGTGTGCGTTCTGTAAAGACAGCTGAAAAGTGAGCATCATTCCTACCGGAGATAACACAGTGTAATACTAATTGTCTTTGCACCAGGTAGTGGGAGGAAAGCCATGCAAATCCTTTTCTTTTGTTTTAATAGCGAAGCAGGACTTTCCAGATATCACTGATACGTAACAAAAAAATCTAACAGGCCGGATTGTGGTCATGCACTTGTGATAATTTCATATACTGGCATACACACACATTCATACATATCACACACACAAGGTTTGTACATACACCACAGTTTTCACATCCCCATAATGTGTCTTTCATGTCCTAGACAGTCATGCAAAAATACCACTGACGTTCATATAACGCATCTCTTCCAGCAAGGAATGTAACACCAGTGTCTAATACAGCTATTAGGAAAATCACACTGGGTTAAAACCTCAACATTACATTAGAGAATAATGACAGGTTAATGCATTCATCTGTATTTTATGCATTGCTTTCCACAGAGGTCCAAAAATAAAATACCTTGTCCAGCATCCCCATTACATAAGTACACTCTGTGTGTGTGTGTGTACACACACACACACACACACGTATATATATATATATATATATATATATATATATATATATATAACATATGACTTCCTCTTCTGTTTCAGAGCAGTCAGAATTTGTATAAGGATTTTCAGGAAAGAAGAGATTTAGTGGAACCTTTTATCCTGCATAAGAACACTGACTAGTAATGGCTGTGTTGTAGAAATGTCAAGGCTGAAATTAGCAGTGGGTGGAGATCTCTTTAAGGAGAATTAAGTAAGTGAATAATGGAAGTAAAATACTCTTAGTGTGGCAAAAAATAAAAAATATCCCTGAACTCTGAAAGGAGACAGTTTTCTTATAAACATTATAGAGAAGTAAAGTAATTTTAAGAGGACTAACAAAACTTAAAGAAACTTAAAATAGTTTATGGAGATTTAGTACAACTTGATATTGCTACCTGCAGGTTAAAAGAGGAAGGCAGAAGGAAACAGTAACAGCAACATTAGCGAAGGGGTAACAGTCTGATCTTCATCTTTCTAGCCTTGAAAATTGGTTCCAGCAGAGATTGCAATGCAGACTTGACTGCATATGCTGCACAGATTTTACAGTCAGTTGTGACCCGTGTAATGCAATGGCAAACATACTCTGAGTTCTGAGGTGACAGTTTAGAATTAGGTTTTGTTTTTCAACAAAAGTGCAAGCGTGTATATTTGTGCTTCCTCACAGAAATAGCCTGAAAATGTGCACCCCTAGGAATGTCACATAGAAAAATATGCAAAGTTCAGGCATCATAAGGGATAAATGTGCAAAACTGGCATAATTTCACTAATAAAGGTAATAAATGGTAGACCTCTTGGATAATCTATGACAATTTTCTATCTGTATTTGTGGTGTTAGAATAAACTCATTTTGGACTAAACTCTTCCATGCAGCCTAAGGATATGTAAAAATGTGGAACTACATGATTTCGAGGCAGTTCAGTGAAGAATTACTTCTCTTTCCCCCACCATGCTAGGGAAAACAGTGAAATGATATCCTCAAAAAGCCAGAGCTTTTCACTGTTCCAAAACCTGACATCTATGTCCAGGTACTGGTCATTTCTTCTACAATCTCCTACTGTGAAGTTTCCCCAGATGAAGTTTTATCTTCTAATGCATCTCTCATGACCATCTTTACATTTCCTCCCCCCTCCCTGCTTCACCCTAACACTTTTCCCAATTGTTTCACTTCCTCTATCTTTCATTAATGAAATTATTCATGTTTCATTTCCCCTCTCTTGCTTTCATTGCACTGTCACCATCTTTTAAACCTCATGTTAACCAATTCACTCGATTTTTATTCATCTGATCTTCTGACTAGTTTCCTGTCAATGTTTTGGGTTGGTTTTTTTTTTCCCCTCATCTTCTGCACTGTGAATACTCCTTGGATAGAAGCCATATCTTTACTAAGGTTTATAAATATTGCTCATATGCACCGATACAAATTACTTTTAAAGCAGCCTTGTCTCAATATATATTCATTTTCTTTTTTCCTAGAATACCAAACAAGTCCCGTTCATATAAGGATTAACTGCTTTCAATTTCCTTTCATCCTTCTCCTATTTCCTCCTTTATTTTATTTTTTTCCCTTTGTTTTACTTAATTTAGCCATTGTATTGCCTAGAGCCTGGCAAAAATATATTCTGAAAGCAGGTTCGTATCATGTTTATGCTGCTGTGTAACTGAAAGCAACTTACAAATTAAACCTATGTTTTAGTAAAAACTGATGTGCAGGCTTGAAAATTCACATATCAGTTTTGGCACAAGCAATTCAATACAACCAAGATATGAAAATCTGTTGGAGAATTGTTGATTAAAAAAATGAAGGCTCGGGTATCACCTTCTAGTCAGCACACCATGCTTACATTTGAAAATGGCCTGGTACAACTAATTGTACTGAATGTGAGTGAGAGGATGGTTCTGGCTCCTTACATTCCTCTTCTTTTTAACTATATAAGACAGAATGGTGGTTTTGAAACTTTTTGATAGGGTGCTGCTTTATTTTACAAAGCGCCTTGGCATTCTTTCAATTATCTTGCTGTGACAGATGTAGACAAATTGCTGAAAAGCATGTTATGCTCAACCTAATAGTAAAAAAAAAAACCACATTAGAATTTACTCTGAATTTCATGGCCAGATTTTGATGTCTTTGCTTATACTGAACTCTGAAATTGACTCTTTTGGTTTAATGGGTTTACTTCCCTTTTGCTTTAGTGACAGCTACGGGTCTTCTGCACTCGATATGTTTGTGTCAGTAGGGACTGAGGACCTGAGTACATAATTACGTACCCCTGTAAGTAGAGATGTATACACTTGCAAACACAGAACACAGGAGAAACTATGAAAAAAGATTAAAATCTAATCTATTAATCCATGAGAAAATAGATTCACATTAATCTGGCAAAAATAATAAATATAAGTAAAACATATTAAGAAGATTATTTCCTACTCCTTTCTTTTTCTTTGCTTTCACACAGTTAATTTCCCTCTTCACCATCTCTTTCCAGAGGTTTCTCTGTTTTCCCCTTCCATCTTCCACACAAATCCTATGGCTAATTGGTTAAGTCCACTCTAGAGTCTAACCATCAATTCCCAGACAGAGCATCATTCATTTCAATGTTTTCGGCTGATTAGAGTTGCACTTAGAGGAAAACAAATAAGTATGTATCAACATACTGCAAGTGCTACATCTGTGTATGAAAATACACAAACAGATAATTAAACATCAACAAAATATCAATAGGATTAGAGTGTCATGTTGGAACAAATCTTGATAAATCCTTCTCAGTAACAATACTCTAAGTACAGCATCATAAGGGGAATATAAATTCAACCCGTTAAAGTGTTGTTGGACAAAGACAGACACATTAATACATCTGTTAGTCATTTTCTTACTACTAAGGGACTCCACTATTGTGCTGCAGATGAAAGCTTTGGCCAAGGAGAGATTTGTAAATATGCAAATTAATGCTAACAACATAATAAATATCTTATTATTCATCAACAACTCAACAGCATACTGGCACAGTTTAAACTGTGAGTAATCAAAGTTTGTTGATGTTTACACATACGTACCTACAACAGACATTTCTGGAACCGTAGCGTGATACGGACCATCAACAAACTCTGGGGCATTGTCATTGATGTCTTGAACCTTAATAATGAATTCTGAAGGAGGCTCCAGAGGTTGGTTTGTGTCCCTGTCGACCGCTTGGGCTGTTAGCGTGTATTCAGCTTTTTCCTCACGGTCAAGCCTTTTCATTGCATGAATGTCTCCAGTCTTGTCATTGATCACAAAGATTGTTCCAGCTCCATCTCCTGACAGAATATACTTGATTTTGCTGCTGCCAGGATCCAGGTCTGTGTGCAACTAAACAGGGAAAAAAAAGCACTTTAGAGACAAAATTTACACCCAGATTTATTTTTTTTTTTTGCATTGGTCTAACCATACATTTTGTCAAGCTATTCTTTTGTACTTTAAGCTTAGCACCAGTGATCCACATCTCAGCTTGAATACACAAGGATAGTAGGGATTTGTATACATACTAATCAAAAGTGAATGTAATCATAGGCATAATTAGACTTTCTATTTAAAAAGCAGCTGTTATATATATATATATTGAATCCCTGTTCTAAAATGTAAATGTCTTCAGAACTATTATCAGCCAAAATGAACAAGCACAAAATGTCCTTAACCTATTAGATCAAAGGGTGAATGAAGGATTAACAGTAATAGATATTTTAATCCATTTTTTTCTTTTTAGTTATTACTTTCAGCTTATTTTCAGGTGACTGAAAAAGGCTGAACACTGGCATCTATGCAAATGTTGTAATGGACAGCATTCACAGAAATTTAGAGCCATATCATAACTCAGCTGTTAGCAGAACTTAAAGGATTCTAAGGTATTTATTCTAAAAGTATTTCCCCTAAAAAAACCCAACAAACAACCTTTGTTAAAGCAAGTTTCCAGAAATATTAAAACCACCCTCACGCACATCTTCCCATTCTCCTCAATGCTGCATTAGAAAAAAAAAATTAGATTCTATTTGGCTTTTCAAAAAACAACACAAGATTATTATAATCTGAAACAGTATGGGAAAAATAGAATTCTTCTTTACTTTGATTTTTTATTTGTTAATTAAAAGCCTAAACTGAAGAGCACTGGAGACAAACAAAGGGCATTCATTGATTCTGAGCCCACAAAAAAATCAAGTATTAAATATTGGATTATCATCACAAATTCTTAATTTGTGAGGGTGAGTGTACCAATTGGTGGACCATATGTATTAGGGTTGACACACTCAAAAATACAGGATAATAATTTAAATATACAGTAATAGTGCTTTAAATTCTATTTACTATAAAGTCCAACACAATATGAACAATAAGAAGTGAATAACATGTCATTAAAAACCTAACTTGCATTTATTATTATTTACCTCTGTCTCACAAGAAGTCTGAAGGAAATATGTACAACCTGTTTAGGACAGCTGCAACATGACTTACAACTACCACTAGACTTGCTCCTGTTTGCTTATTTTTTAGCAGGCAGTTCAACAGAAATTGTTGCTGGTTATGCATTGTACTCTTCAATGGATATCAGGGGTTGCTAGGGCCAGCATTGTCATTTGATATAAGAACCTGTATTGGGATATTAATACAGGTGTGGAAAAAAAGCCTTGTAACACCAGTTACAGCCAAGACACAAGTGGATTTTTATGTCATACCACAAGCAGGCTCTGCAGGTTTTTCAGTAGATAATGACTCACATACAGTTATATCTGCAAATTAGCTGTTCAGGAATAAGGGCTTAGAAAACTCATTAACAGCACCTTAGAAAAAAGGAATCTCAAATTGTTGCAATGAGCACAGCGGACAATGGCAGTCAGGTTTGATTTTCCAGATGATCTGGTTTATTATACATACAAAATCTTGGGCCGCCAGTGTATTCTCTGCTTTGCAATAACAGCAGAACTCCCACCAACTACAGGAGGTGTGACTTCACCCTCGGTGTTTTGCAGGGCAACACTTTATTACCACACCAGCTAACACCACATCATTGTTTTAACAAATTTCTAAAAGCACTTGAACTGTCTGTGAATATGAATGACTCAATCCAGTTGACTCTTCCTACCCAGCCCACATGAGCGCACATACAGACATCAAGTGACAGCTGAGTCCTTTTTCCAAAAACTGAGTTTTTCTTTTTGTAGTTGCTATCAGCTTTTACTTGAGAACAATCAGTGCCATTTATTAACTATACTAAATCAGTTGACAGTACTTCCCTGTTGTTTGGTATTGCAGTTTTCTCTGCTCAGTAAGACACATTAATACATTTATTTTTATTTATTTTTTGCCTTAAAGATATTGTCCTTATAAGCAGAACTATAATCAATCTAGGTGTCAGCAACACAAAAAATTATTTCTAGGGTACCAGAGCCTGTCAAGATCAATCCAGAATCTGTTTATGTTTTAAACAGATTGTTTAAACACCTGTTTGATCCCTGGATAAAATCTATACTTTATTAACATTGCATATGAAGATTTCAGCAGAATATCCATAACTGAATTACAGTGATGTATCACAACATTGTCTGGACACACACAACTCAGCAAAGCAATTGGGAACATCTCAGTTCACCCAACTACAGAGCCTTACAATGAAAACTATAATCTGAATTTCTAAGAAAGCACTGGCTGGATAAAGTAGATATCCCATATAAATACTTGAGAATGCTCAAAGATCTCCCAGTTTGCTATTTGCTAATAATAAGTAGGAGAAGCTGTCAGTATAATCTCTGGTGTAAATTTTACCCATATTATTCAACACAATTTATCGTTCATAAATCAGTTCTGGTATAAATTAATGTGGAGCTATAAAACCTTTACAGTGCTAGTAAGATACCAACAGTAAAAACAAAATAAAGTCTATGATTACTATTAATTGTTTCTTCTAATAAGTTAAAGTTCTTTGCATCAAAAGAAACAAATAGATATTGGTATTTGAAACCCTATAAAATAAAGGGATAAACATTAAACAAAAAATGGAAGAGCTAGAAGCATTTTATAATCTTAAATTTGGAACTGAGGCTGATTAGTGGAAGATCAGTCCTTTACCCAAAGATTAAAAAAAAATTACTATCATTTTTGCCACTATTAGTTTTTAATAAAAAATCAAGCTGTAAACATGGTGTTTACAGAAATGATATGTATACTTTTAAAGATGAACATTCAGACTGACAGATTAAAATACCTTTTCCAGCTTTTGAAGTTCTTACAATATAATATCAAAATATTATAATAAATAACTCACAGAAATATCCATTTTTCCAAAATCAATTCATTGTTTGGGTTTAGGATTACATCATCATCATCTATTTACAAAGTTAAATCATGGAGCTGAAGTGAAACTCCAGACCAGAAAGCACAGTATTTTTTCCAAGTAATATTTTCTCTCTTCTACCAGATGTGAATGATAATTTACAGCAATCGTCAAGCTTCAGCAAGCTGTGTTCATGTGAAGGTTAAAGATCATTAAACACATAATTATATAGGGTCTAGGTGAATGATAGAGAGGCATAATGAATATGATAAATGAATATCGGTTTCTGCTGAAAAAGCCTGACAAATGTTGTAAATTTGAAACTGGTTTCCACACCTGTAGCTTCATTTGTTGTGCCTGTGCTTGAAAGCTGACCTCTTATTTTTCAGAAAAATATTGAGAAAGGTAAAAAAAATTCTATTTAAATAAGGAGACACCTATAGCTAGCCCCTATGTCCCACTATGAGACAGCAGCCCAAAACAAACAGAAAAGCGTGTTTACTGGAAAACTTAATCATGTTCAACTCACTTCCATTGCATGAGATTCAGGTAATCAGACTTCAAAGGAAGTGAAATCTTCTTCCTCCACCACTGCCCTGGCTGTGGGGCTATAAATTCAACCATCTCTCTTCTTTAAAGTAGCAGATGCAACCCCATCACCCAATTCCATGCCTGGATTTACGGCAACAAGAGAGGTTTTGGATCCTTTCCTAGTTTTAATGGTGATGCAGATGCCTTGTATTCATACCCTACTAATGGCTCCCATGCAGCCCTCGCACAGGTCCGTTCCTAAAAAATGAATTTCATCCAGAATGAACCCTCTGAACACTGCAGTTTCTAATTATTATTACTTCCTTTGCAATTCTATGTTATAATACAGATGATAACCAAAGAAGCCAGTATTAATAGGTAAAAGCATACACAGCGTACTTCCACAAAACTAACATTATTTTCACTAATAACAGATGCATACTTAAAAGTACTGCCAACACACTATTCAAATATATAACATATATTTATAGTCTCCCACATAAATACATTACAAAAATGCATAATTACAATCAGTGCAAGAGAGATTGCGTGGATGAAACTCATTCAAGGAGACTCTATATGCTGTAGATGTAAAAGTACTACTCTGCAGTAAAAAAACAAATACATGAGCACGTTACACTGGTACTAAATTCTTCCATTCCACAGGTATTTGTTCATCACATTTTTAATCACATTTTCTTAACAAAGACTTACTTCAAAACTACGTATGCAGCCAAGAACTTAATGTGTGGACGAAGGCTGAAGAAGCTCCAAGCTAGGTTTGGGAAGTGCTTTTGAAATTCTGAGTATGCAGAAAGATTGGTGAGTATCTTCTGCAGATGGAACCCATCTCACCTGCTCTCAGTCAGCTACCTGGCAAATCATCAGTAGTCAAAACAACAGCTTGCTCAGCGCAATGAATTTCATGTTCAAGCCATGTGTTCACCATCAGGGAAATACATAATGCACTTGGGTCTGGTCTGTGCCCAGCACTAGCAGAAAGCTGTTGACTGCCCTTTGTAGTGGGATTAGGCACGTCCAAGTCCTCTCCAGGCGTGGTGTTGATGTACAACTTGATACAGACTAGCCAGTAACAATATGCATTGTGAAAGAGAGGATTTGTAACCCCAATTTCCTCATATTAGTGAAAAGGTATATATATGTCAATAAATCACAAGAGGGGGGAAATCTGCATATTATGAAAATGCTCCTGCACATTTTTAATTAAGAGAAGACAAGGCAGCATTCTGTAGTTGGGTTTTTATTTAAGTTTGTTAGAAAGTAATTAATTCATCCTTGTGTAATTACAAGGGAATTACCCCTTACTTGTTTCAAGGGAAAATGTATAATCTGCTCTTAAAACTTCATTTTAAAATTTGCATCATTCTTTTACATTCTAACTCTGGAATTTTTTTTAAGGGATTAACTAGTGCATCACCAATCTTCACCTGATGTTATGCAGATATACACACAACACACCAACATTTTCCTAATGCTCCAGGTTCTTCTATTATTTAACTGTGCTTTGAAATAATATTTCTCATTTATGAGGCAGACCCCATTTAATGAACTTTGAGACAGAATTTTCAGCTTTCGTGACTCTTCTCCAAAACTGCTGGGTTCTAAGAAGCTATAGCTAATTTTGTGAAATCATGGAAGGATTTTAGTGACTTTTACAATCGTTTATACATATATCAGTGCTTTCAAAAAAACTGTACTGCACCTGACTCATCATATGATTCTTTCTGTATGTGACTTTGGCAGGGTGGTTTTTTTTCCCTAAAATATGAACATCATTAGGTGTTACAGAAGGTTTCTGTGTGTATTGTTGACATGCTCTGACACATAATGGAAAATGAGCACGTTTATTGATGACCCACAATTTAAAAAGCCATTCATAATTAAACTATTATAGATTCAATTCATTTGCACACAACGCAGAATTAATAAAGTGAATGTAATTTCAATTGAATAGACTCTTTCATTTTCTCCATGGATAGGCTGATCCCATCTCTAGTAATGGGAATTATAGCTGCACAATGGGGGAAGAAGAAAACCAAATATTCTGCATTATTATTCAGGGTAATGACAAATTGGGGCACAGACTTGATGTACCTGACATAATGTCAGTACTTGGAACACATTCAGAAAGGAAACAGACATGTCCATGGATGACAAAGGTTTCATTTAAGATATGAGAATCATGTAACTTGGAAGCCTCTAGAGTAACTGTCAAAAGACATTACTGCTCACACTTCTCAGCTGCAGTTTCACAACCATATTCAAAGAGAATTAAAGCAATAATATCCCTAACACTTTCATTTAAGAACATAATCTCTGCTTTTGTCTGCCTCAGTTTCCTACCATGTCATTTGAGTATCTTTGATTCCAGATGGCTTCTTTTATGTTTCTGTTTATTCTTTGCTGTTGCTTTTTTATTCTATTTGATTTGCTAATTTTGTCTCTGTTTATATTCATGCTGCAACTGTGCACAAACTGCTTTCCATTGCTTACCTTTTGGTATCATAATACACTAGAGTGAACTGCTTTTAAAAAACTGGAGACAAGATTGGATCTAACTATCTGTTTGTTCTAATTCACTGATTATGACCAACTGATGCAAGAAAAGAGCTGAGGAATGTGACTGAACCCTGATCCAAGTCATTCCTGGTTAGAGCACCATTGGTCCTTTCTGTACGTGTCATGTATTGCCTTCCTCACCAGTCTGAATTAATAATTTATATCTATTTTCACTCAGTGTCTTGGGAGAAGAGATAGATACACTTGTTTTTACAGATGGGATGAACAGAGGAAGAGATAAACCCATGTTTAGTCTCACAAAGATATATATTAGGAAAAACAGTCCAGCCCATAGGACTACCCAAGCCATTCCTAAAGAGCTCTACATATTTATCTCCAGTTAATCACAGTATTAATTTTTAATTAGAATTGTTATGTATTGCCAGTGTTGTTTCACAAATTTTTTTTCTGCCTGCCAGGGGAGCTAGGAATCAGGAAAACATGTCCGCACATGCAAAGTCTTCCCCAAATCCACAGTCACAAGTTCATCTTCAGGGGCTGTGATCGCAACAAGGACCAGGTAATTTGTTTCTACTCTTTTCTATCTTCATTCCAAAGCATGGTCTCAGGTTGATTTTTCTGTATATATTTCTTATGTATCTTGCTTCTTCTGAATCCTTATGTTAAGCCAGAAGATAGCTAAAGCTTTCTGTTTTCCTAGTTCTAGCCTTGGCCCTTTCCATTTGGGAATACCATCTGTCTTCCCTTCTGTCCTGAGAACACGGCCACCACATATGACCTGTGTCCCACCACAGCTTGGACTGTTGCCTTTAGTCACTGCTTTCTGCAGCTATTTAACGCCCAAGTGTCCTGTGTTAAGTGGCCTCAGATGGCTGACACCTTTTTGTAGTTGGCTTTCTGCCTAGCTTGGAGTTCATGTAACTATTTCTCAACCCAGACTGCTGTTCCTTTCTTATGTTCCAGCAGACACTGCTCCTGTAAAAAGGTCTTGATTTTTTAACCCAACTGTTTCTGATACTTGGAAACGTGCAACGAAGTTGTGTCGTGTTGCCAAAGACAACTCCTTTCCCATCTCATTTACTTCTCTATTATTTCATCTATAGTATACTGTGGTTCACCACAGGAGATCTGAAAGCTGGATATAGAGAGCCTCAAAAATTGCATGCAGTGTTAGTCTTGTAAAACATATTCTCTCCTCTGTGTTGGTTTTTGTTGTTGTTGTTTTGGGTTTGGTTTTGTGTTTGTTTTTTTTTTTTGGGGGGGGGGGGTTTGGGTGGAGGGGGAAAGTATCCGTCTGTCACCTCCTACTGTTTGCAGTCAAGCACTTATATTAACAATTCCAGTGCTTCAGGCATTATAATTAACAGTGCCTCCTGCACTTGTCACTTTTCCCAACTTGGTAAAATAGCAGTGAAATCATTTACTCTCTCCTCTATCTTGTCAGTCTTGGACACAAACTATGCTGCAGTTTCTACTACCTGTAAGATTGCGTGAAGTCTCCCAACACAACTTCAAAAGTGTTCCCTTTTGGCTTTCAATTTTACTGCCAGCAGAGACTCTCTTGCTGCTCCTTCCTCAATATAGGCAAAAGATGGGGAAGGCTGTAAAAAAACATAAGCCACAAGAATTTCCCATTCAATGTGCTAGCCACAAGTCTGGCAGCTCCTATACACCAAATCCTTCTCTTTTGTTCCTTTAATAATCATCATCTTATTCACAGTGTTCTGAGCTTTTCTTCCATGTTGTTTGAACTGTATTTTTCCTTTCCTCTTTAAAAGCTTATTATAACTTGCTAGGCTTCATTCTCAGGCACAGAGTACATTACACTGGAGCACTAAGACCTCTTTGTGCTTTTCAAATTATTTTCTCAAGTGCATGTCAGAGCAATATCTTATAATACATACTCTTAGGATTGCAGAAGAGGAATAAAAAAGTTAATCACTACATACCCGCAGCAGTAAATTGGAAGCTGCTTACAAAATCTGTCAAACTAGACAAGCTATAGCCTAGATCAGCAAAGGCAGAAAGAAGTACAATAGGCCAATGTGGTCAAAGGTGACAAGATATTTCTATTTATTTAAGCATATTTAAGTTGTCACAATTTTACAATCCTTCAAGGCTCTTTTTTTCAGCTGCTTTTACAACCCTGGCTTCTGATCATGCTTTGCTCACAATGATGAGGAGGAACCCAGTGATAATATATTTAACCTGTCTTCCTTCTAATAAAAGAATTTCAAATCCATGCAGAATGCATTCTGTTACTTAATGCCTTCTGTTATTTAATAATATTTAATAAAACAAACCTGAAAACATTAAAATACCTTTTTTTGAGGGTAATTTATCAAAGTTGACTGCTTAGCAGACTTCCATGTCTGAACATAAGGAAGCAAGTACTGTCTAAAACCACATGATGTGTAAAGCTGGCAGTGCAAATAGAAGGCTCTTTTCTAGCAATTGGCTGTCAAACACATCTACAGTGCAGAAATATAAACATCAGCTACGCAGCCAGCTTTGAGCTAAAATTGAAAACCGTTGAGAAGGTAACAGAGTGAAATAAAGAAAACTAAAAAATTAAGTTGTGAGTACTCACATATTGATTATCTTATGAACTATCTGCTTATATGTGACAATATAACTTTAGAGTACTTACAGTAACCTGTGAACTGTGCACATGGGTGCAGTATAATTTTTTTCTTACTAGAAATGTTTTTCAAGTTACTTGGAATGTGGAAATAAACACAGCTAAGAAATGCTACAAAGCAAATTCCTTATGAGATGTCAAACGAAACATTAGTTCTTCAGTTACCATGCTTGCAGTTACATAGTAACATCAGTGTCATACATCAGAATAAGTACATACAACATGAGGATAATTTGATTATTTTTTGCCATTTTCTTGCAGTTAGATGTTTATTAGTGATAACTCGTGCAGAATTATAAATTATTCAGAAGAACCTGGTTGAAACTAGTTATTATGACTTCATACAGTTTCATAAAAAATTATTTGTCACATCACTTGTGTGGTTTTCAAAGCTTCCTAATGTAATTTCCCATGCATTTCCACTAAGTCATGCATTCCTGTGAATTTCTTTCAAACTCACTTGCAAAGGTTACGTCTCTCATAATGCGATCAATTTGCAATACCATTAAATTTGAAATATTTTTTTAAACCACTAGAGAGAGATCATAGCTTCTGCCTTTGTTAATGCTTTTCTCAAAGAATTGACAGAGAACACAAACCATTACACACAGACAATATTAAATATGCAGAAAGAAACAACTGTGCCAAATCCAGCAAGGTTTGATATTTATTAATGTTATTACCTCTGATTGTCAAGCAACTTGTGTGGAGTCCTGCAGTCCCCTTTCTCAGTTATTCCTGAGACTTTAGTCTGCATATGAATTACTACATTCTTTGGCATATCAGATAACCTGACCTGTTTCCAAGTCGGAAAAAGCAATGCTGTGAGTATAAGCGTGGGCATCATTTTGGAGTATTTATGTCATTAGCTGTAAACACCTAAGCTGCCCGTGTTTCAAAACATGCAAAATTTGGGGTCAATGTCCCATTAAAAAGAAACCCTGGTTCAGCACGAATACAGACAAATTGTATACAAATCAGTATCACAAAAACTGTAAGTGTGTAACATATGTCAATCTCAGAACAGCCAGAATCCATACAGACTTAGCAATGATTTAGTCTAGACCTTTATACAAATCGTCTGAGCTCATGGTGAAAACTACTGTGGGAGGCTGCAGGAGACATCTGTACTAATTTAATGACGGTTGAATCACTGTCAGTTTTCTCTACCCACACAAGCTTGGTAGTGCTCGTATCACTCTGTGAGCACAGAACAGCCAAAACCCCATATGGTCCTCTCACCATTCAGCTGTTCTTTGCGTTTCTCTAATGGGACATTCTTCTTAGAAAGAGAGGTGAGCAGCCATCATGTATTAATATCTTTTGGGGTTGCGAGCAGCAGAGAAGATGCATGATACACAATAGACTGAAGTTAAGAGGCAAAGAAACATTATGATTTCTCAGGACCTCTTCTCAAACAATACACGTAGTCCCCCCGAAGAACTGATTATTAGGTTGCCCCCTAGAAAATATAATGGCCATAAAAGGAACATCAAAGGAGGGAAAAGCTGCATAAGGGAGATCCTTGAAGATCTCCAAGGGCATTGCTGAGGTTTTTCTAATAAATGAGTTCAGGTACCTTTTGGAAGGGCTCAGGAGAAAAAGAAGGAAAACCACTGAAACTTTAAAAATATGAGAAAGAGGTATAATATTAAGAACTAAAGTTTTTGAATGAGCCAATTCATACTCTAGGTAAAAGAATGACACATAATCCAAATATCAAATGTACATTCCTGCTATTTATCTGAAAACTCTACTGAGAGAAACAAATGACAGCTGGTTAGCTGGGCAGCTGACAACTGCAGACTCAGTACTCATCTATAAATAATGATTATTAATTACTTGTAATACAGTAACACATAGAGGTCCTTGTTGGCACAAGGACTCTGTTATAATCTGTGCTGCAACCTTCACTGAGCTTACTTCACTGTCCTCTGCTTACAGTGAAATACCAAGTGGCTTTTTCCCCTCCTACCTTTCTTCTGAAAGAGGGACAAGGAAGAATGAACCCAAAGTACATAATTTTAGAAATTAATTTCTAAGACATTGGCTAATTTCTACAATTACCACTTACGGCTTCAGTAGGATTCAAACTCATGGAAAAAATGGGGCTGAATTCTTGCATAAATTTCTAGTCCAAAAATGGTATTTTAAATTTTTTTTTTGAATTTTTAATAGTTTTAATGGTTTCGGGATCTGATATAAGACCAAGGAACTCAGTAGGAGCCTGTATCAAATTTCAAAGCACGCCAGACAAAACTCTTTATCTGAAACATGTAAAGAATAAAGATACAGAACCAAACAAACTCCCCCCAAAAAGACAAAAAATCACAACTGACATCTAGTTATCAATTTGGATTATGACTCCATAATTTATAGTCCAACTAAATTCAGAATTTACCCCTAACCTACAAGCTTATTTTTTATACTTTTCTGATAACTAATAGGTCATGTATAACTGATTTTCACACAAACTAGATAAATAATGAGATCAGCAATTATCTGACTGTGAGATAATAAAGTGTTGAAAATAGCAAGACCTTGAAGTAAAGTAAAATATTTGAGATTATTTATCAAGTCAGTAAAGCTGCCTTTTCACATTTACTTAGGATATAGGAGATGGAATATTTTGTTTGCCTATGGAGATGGGATCATTGGGTATGTAAATGGACATTGATAGCCAAGTTAACTGAAAAGATAATCTGCTGTATCACATTCTTCAACAAAATATTAGCAGTATAAACGCACTGTTGCTCAGTTCTGTAACAGATATTCTGACACAAAACTTGATACAGTTAAACATATCTTGGCTTATCAAATGTTAACTCTGTTTTGACACAAATCAGGATCATGCCTACTCAAATATCACAATCAGCATGATTAAACCAAACTTTTTTCCCCACCCATACTAAAAATTCAAAGCCATATTTAATATCTCACCACTGACCACAATTGGTTTCTGAGTTTGTGTATTTTTATCAGTGGGACCATAATTCCCTGTCTCAACTATGCCAATTCCACTAACAGGTAGCTTTTCTCAGAAAAAGACAGAAGCCCACAGGACAAGAATGCCTGGAGCCATAATTTTCTCCAGTCTGGTGCATAACTACTTCTGATTATACAGCATCGATGTTAGCAAGGTGGCTAAACAGGGAAGCCCCATGAATTCTCCCATCTCCTTTTCCTTTTCCATATGTGCTATGAGAGTGTGAGATAATAGTAGAAGTTTCAGCATTATTTTAAAGAAAAAAATAATTAGTTAGAACATAACCCTGCCCTTCTTTGCCAGCACAAAACCCAAGCAATTTCAATCTGGCAAAGAGAAAACACACAGAAGTTTTGGAGGACTGCAACACCTACATTGCCTGTATGGGATAGAAATTCATAAGAAAAGCAGAGTCCCTGAGCAAGCCATATATTCTGCTGTTGTTTCATATATTATTGATCTGCAGGTTTAACAAACAGTTCCAAGTCTCAAAGAATCCAGACTGGCAAACTCTTAGGTTTGTCAATTGTTACAAATAGGTCATGAACAGTCCCTTACATGTGAGTCACACTCATGGAGATTGTAGTGTAAATAAGTATTGCTGGAAATCACCATGTAAAGATTCGGTTCCACTTCTGGACTTGCAAATACCATGGATTTCTTACAATTGACCTGTAACTTTAAACCTTTGTGTGCTGTTTGCCAGCATGGTCAGTCTCTGCTCAGTCCAATTCTGTTTAGATGAACACTACATTAATTTCAGTCCTTCTGTAGACCTGAACAGAATGTATATTTGCAAGCCAGAATTGAAGATAGTAGTGATGTTGTATTATATACACTGTACTTATTCTTTATACCATGAAAAAGAATTTCAATATAAGAGTTAAATAGTTAGAAGTCTGACATCTGTCCTTTACCAATAAAAAGGAATGAGATCATGCAGAGCAGGTGATGGATAACACAGAAAATGTGAAAAGACTGTAAAAAGCCTCCATCTGAATTATGCTACATTGTCACCAGGAAAAAAAAATCCTCATATTTCAGCTTTCTTCTATTTGCTAAGATATGTTCCAAAGGGATAGTGGTAGTGAAAGTCAAAACCAAAACATCAGCCAGTTTGGAGGATATAAACAACCACAAAATAGAAATATCTAGAGTAAAGTAATGGGAAAGCAGGAAGAAACAAAAAAGAAATAAATACCAAGCATATGGCTCCTAAAAACACATAGGAAAAAAGTTACATGACTGTTAGGCAATTTAAATCTTGCCACAGAAAATGAAGTTGAGAATATTTAACTTCCAGATGCCAGTTCATTGATGACAATATGTTTGGTTTTAGGTTATTTGGTTGTGGTTTTCTTTCTTTTTTTTTTTTTTTTTTTTTTTTTTGTGTGTGTGTTGTTGTTTTTGTTATAAAAGACAAATAAAGCACAGCCTTACAAATACCTAAAGCAAAAAAAAGGAAAAAGCCCCTAACAATCTATGTGTACTTGTGATAATATTCACTTTAAGGGTTACTTGGAGAGTTTTATATTTGAGAAATACATTTTCTTTCTTTTTTCTGTCTACAAGAGATTGACAATTACTGAATTTTTAAGCCTGTGTGGACAAACATTGGAGAAGCAGTCCCACACCATCAAAGGGATGGGGGAGTTGCTTGATAGGAAGAAGCTCTTTGAGAGATCGGCATGAGAAAAATTAGAATACCAGCTAGTTAAAAATCAAGGAGTATACAAGGAATTACATTCTTGAAAGGTGACCCACAAGTTGTTTGCAAAGATAACACAGATTTCAATAGCTTCTTTGACTGCAGGTGATACCTAAATGAATGGATACAGAATATGAGATCAATAGAAAACCTCATGTTTTTGTTGGTGTTTTTCTGTCCACAAGTACTACCTGATTTGGATCTCATTATATTCAATAGTGAGTGTATTTCTTTGCTAAGCATACTCCCAAACCTTATTTATTCTGCCCGGAATCTTACTGCCAAGCTCATTTCTTCTTACTCCCTGTGGCTAAAGCTGTCTTCTGACCTGATTCTCTTCTAGAGGTGACACTTTATATTGATAGCCCAAGCAAAGACAGTCATCATCAAACTGGCTGTGTCATTCAGCCCCGGGGCGCAACGCTGAGAGCGATCACACATCTTGAATATCAGCAATTCACTCACAGCTTTGCACAAACTAGAGATAACCTTTTATTTGTCTTCCTACAATCAAGGTAATGTTATCATTATTTAACAATTAATACTTGGCCATCATGTACATTAATCCACAATTTCAATGTGTCACCACAGTAATGGTAGGACCGTCACTACACCATTTCAAAGCAAAAATTTTTTTTCCTATTCTGCTGATGGGGAAACAGAGTCACAGAATAAAGAGGCCCAATATTCAGAACAAGCTGAATAGCTGAAGGTCCTAAGGATAGCTGCCCAAGACCACTAAGAAGCAATACCCAAACTACCAGCCTTGCCCTTGTACCTGCATGTATTTTTTCACCTCTAATTTTTTGGACAACGATGACTCAGTGACACTCACTTCAACCATCCACTTGCATTTTACTGAAAAGGTGATTTAGGAAACAAATATAGGTATGGGAAAACACCAATGCAGTATTTTTTTCTGAACATTTCATGACAAGAATGCTTAAGTGATATTTTAGATTCCAAAATCTTGTTATGCCTGTATATGCATTAATTTCATTCTTTTAAAGTATTTAACTTTTTAATACATTTGAAAAGTAAACCATTGCTTCCCTTTATTTTTTTTTTTATATTAGAGGTTTGTTTTTCATATAATAAAGATACTATGCCTAGCCCAAAACATTTTTTTGATATTCCAAAACTTTCTATTTGGAGTGACACAGAGGTATCTTTTCTCCAAAACTTTCAAAACTGTGCATGAAATAAGTATCTTTCACTCAGCTCAGAAGAAGCACTCAAGTTCAAGAATTAAATTCTTATTTGCTTTAAAAGCAAAACCATTCCTGCTGCCAACACAAATCCTCCAATTAAACCTTTACTTCCAACAAAAATAAAGCCATTTCATTCCCATTGTTTATAATAATTTAATTATTTTCCCCATTAGAACTAGCTTTATTTTAATGTTTTAGTGCTTTTATGCTATGACTCATGCTGTAGATATTAGAACAGCTTTCTACTGTGCCTTTACTTCTGCAGCATCACCAACATAATTAGAATATATTTGCTGTGATTATATTTCAGTATATACAGATCAACATATATTTTGCTCTTAGGTATAGAAAACCTATTGTTCATGTAATTACTATGCAGAAATAATGCAAATGACCCTGCTGAAGGCAATTATTGGACTTTCTTTGTAACTTTATAATGTTATAAACAAGAATTGGCATTCTACTCAGGGGTGGACAGCAAACACTCATTTTATTGAATGCTTTAAAGACTTCAAATTAACAGAAGCTAAGTGATCATTGTAATCATTCACCTAGTACATATTATATCTCTAAAATCAGACCTTAGATCATGCTATTGAATTATACAGATCAAGATATCTCTGATTAGTATATCCTAATGAACAAAATTATTGTGCTTCTGCGATACAGGACATCACACCTATGATGTGGCAGCTGCCTGCAAAATGTGAATAAGTCATCACAGCAGGATGAGTTACAACTGAGGTAAAATCCACATTTATGGTACCTGCTGAGAGCACTTCTTAACTTGTGTAGGAATTGGAAAGACCTTTTAATTATTTAAACTTTTTTTGTACTTTATAGTGAAAGTCATGGAACTATATCACAGGATGATAAACATCCACATACTGTGTTCTCTTAGTTTCCTCGAATTCCCTGTGACCAAATTCCCTTCCAGTTACTCACAGGTCCATGCAAACATTTCACCTGTGAAGACACTGTTTTCCCCCAGTAAAGAATCTCTATTAATCACATAAATGTTGTCATGGTCCAAAAGAACGTGAAGGCACTGCCAAGGTCTACCACTGAAATGGACAGGCACAATCAGCTCCTGCCACTCGCACAACTGGCAGTGCTCAGAGACAGGGAAGTGACAGGGTCATCCCACCATGTCAAAGCCCTAGATGTTCAGTCAAACCAATCTCACAACTTTTGCTTTCTCCCCCACTTCTTTTTTCCCTACCCTTTACATTAGTTGGGGGTACTGTGCATAAAGGAGTATCTTGTTGCTGTATCTAACACCCATCTGAAATTTTTGGCCAGTACTCTGCTGACTAGGATGTGCAAACCATCTGCACCAAAGGAAAGGATGACAGGGGCCATTGTAGATCAATGATCCCTTGGACAGGGTCACTACTGGTGCCACCTGATTGATCTGTAAGGCACTGCAGGCAATTCCCTGGACTTGGTCTCTTTCCTCTGCTCTTCAGCCTAGTCTGAGTCACAAATATAACAGTGGATCTAATTGCTTATTTTTTCCAGGCACCAGAAAATTATTTTTTTTCAAAACATACTTTCGTCCTGTACAGGATATCATTATGAAGAAAGTCAAGTTTTCATAAATAGCAAATACCATATAGAAGCCTGATAAATTTAACCCTAAGGCAAAAGGTCAATGCATAAGCATGCCTGAAAGCTGACAGATTGAGTTTTGGGAAAGGAAAAGACATGATTAGACCCAATACCTTCTTAGTTCTTCAACAGTCTCTTCCTAATAATTTCTTCTTGCTTATCTTTCATGGATCCTAACTTGGCCAAAGGATTTTGCAATAAAAGTTTTGATGTGCAAACCAAATCATTCCTGTGCACAGCTCTTTCTATTATTGCTTTGTATATATTTTACTAACAAATAAATCAGGCTGAGTTTGCTCCAGCTTTTGGAAATCTCCAGTCCTAATTTTTGAGGCTCTCTTTGAAATTATTTATTTACGAAGCAGTCCATATTATTGCCCTTTCAAGAAGTGCAATCAACAGAAAGGATACCAACTTTCCTCTGAATATGCCATGATGTCTAGCTTAAGTACAAACTATGAAAAATGCAGATACAAGCAAAACAAAACTCAAGATAAAAAAATCCCACTGTTTATGTATGCTGCACTAGTAGACTCTCCCATCATTCCAAAGGGAGAAATGTACTTGGATATCTCATTATGATACGTAGTAGCAAATTTTTGTCTATCCCTATGCTGAACAGAAACCCAATCTTGTAATTATTCCAACATTCTAAGAATCTCTCCAATGTCTGTATTGACAAAGTTGCTCTTTGATGCTAAATTTTGATTTATATTTTAGTAATCTCTTGATTTTAAGGAATGGAATGGGGGAAGAACTCAAATCATATTTGTTCACATAGAAAGAAAAAGTATTTTTGAGAACACTAAAATTAAACTTCAAACACTGATTTATTTTTTTTGTGCCTCCCTGTAATTATAAATATGGAAAGAAATTTTTACTTGATGCATATCTAAACTCCTTCAAGTTCTGTAGTATGTGAGCTTAAATTAGTGTTATTTTTGAAAGGCTAAGAAGTGCAACCATAATTTAGCTCTGCTCAACCACGCGGTGTCTGTGCTTTGAACTGACAGAAGCCTTTAAGTGCAAAAGCTTAGATAAGCTGATAAAGATGAAACCAGCCACGTCTGCAGTTACTTAGATCCAACTCAATTCAGACCTATCATACCACAAATCTCAGATACTTGCATATTTCAAAATAGTATTACTATGGGGTAGTAAATAATAAGCTTGCACAGATAATGAGATCTCAGACAAAAAAAAAAAAAAAAAATAAAAAAAAATTCCTGGCTCCTGCTCCCCCAGAACAGAAGATGTCACCACCACAATAAATTCATTACTGTGGATTAAAAGTCCCAAAACGATTTTACTGAGTTATTAATTAGAAATTTCCCCTTTAACATAGAAAGGGCTTTCCATTCCCAACATAAACTTAACCAGAAAAAAAGAGCAACATATTTTATGCATTACCTTGTTTTGTTTTTACATTTACATTTGGCTAAGATCAAGCACTGTCCATACTGGAAAAAGAGCAATAGTGGCATTACATTACATTCAGTACTCCCTATACTATAAACTTAGATGGAATACGGAATGTGGGCTACTGCAAATTACAGTTTACTTTCCAGGAAAAAAACCAGATTGTTGGGTACCATTCCCCCACCCCTGAATTTGAAGGTCATTGGAATTAAATACAGATATCTTCTTTTTAGAGAGCTGAAAAGCTCATAGTGCACAATACCAGAAAGCAAGTGGAAGAGGAAATGCTGCATCTGTGCCACCTGAGGATTCTCAAACACCATGGCAATCAGGACAGAAATGAATCCACACCACCACACTGGCCCATGGTGGCCAGATCAGTTGAGTAAATGTCTTTTAGCAATCTGTCTGGCATGACGCAGTTCAGCTGCATTTTACCCTCCTTGTGGACACAAATGAACAATATAAACTCCAGATGTAATTGGCCCTGCCGTGCCCTTACCAAAGTCAATGTAACTCTGCAGTGCCAATAAGTTTTGTGACAGCTTTTAATTAAAACAAATAAACAGTGAGATTCAAATGTAAATTACAAAAACACCATTCAGGTAATTCCATGTTGGTTAAACTTTTATCTGTGTAGCCACCAAAAGCACACAGGTAATTTAGTGTTTCAAACTGATTCTGCAAATAGATTAGCTCTTGATATAAAATTGTTAAGCAAATCATATCAAGAAAAAAACATTCTGGGATACAGTCATGGGAAGAGGTCACATACACAAAACTAAGCTTTGCCCAATTGATTTCTAATTATAAAATCAGAGGCTCTAGTTTGTGGTCAATAGTCCTTCTCTTTAGCCTGAAAAAATAAGCTGTGCTCACACACAAATATGCATAGACATAAAACAATTCTCATTGTTTCAGTAAGCAAGTATGTGCCCTGGCACCATTCAGCTCAGAATGAATCAGGCAATGCCTCACTGAAGGCCATCTATGGAATTAAGTCTACGATGCCTCACTGATGGCCAGCTGTGATATAGCAAATTGTTCCTTATAATAAAGCTACAGTAATGTCTGCCTGGGGAAAAAAAAATCCACAGGCAGATTCTACAAGGGCTGAATAAATTTAAATGCACATATTGTATAATTACACAATTTTATGTTTTCCTTTGTAAAAATATAGTGGCTAAGAATTTCATATATTTAATTCATTCATTCTTCAGCATGAAGGGTAGGCTGCCAGGACATCTGAGTCTCTTGTCTCGTTTCATCTTTGTATGAAATTGGACAATTCTCAGGATGCAAGAAAGCCAAATAGCACCGCTCTACATATTAAGCATGCTCAATATAAGTATGCTTTCTAAGTACATACTACATCTTCATCATAGACTAAAATAGCGTGACGGTGAATATACTTTATCTATATAAACAAATTAGGAAAAATCTTTAGTTACTATATGATATGTAAGAGCATTTGATTCACAGGTCTACCTATTTTACACAACAGCTGTGTTCAGTGTACGTGCGCTGCATTTCAGAAATTGATGAGTTTTTCTGACTTCATAATTTTATAATGATAAAATTCTAGAACATTCATAAACATTGTGAATCTTTTCCTTGGGAAATCTAAAATCCGTGCTGTGCTGCATGATTACTTAAATAATGATTTACTGCTCCCCATGACAAGAAGAGAAGAACTGTGATCTATATAACTTGTCATATCCATCTCTGATATTTACAAATGAATGCATCTAATGATCTGGCTGCTAGAAATTTCACCCTGTAATATTTGCTAAAACTTAGTAATCTTCATTATTTTTCTCTCTAAAGCTGTAAAAAAATTCAAACTCACAAGAAAATTACTTTTTAAAAAGAAAAATATTTTCTTAATAAATGATTACTTTCATTTCCAGGCTTGATTCTCTGCTGCATTATTCCACTTGCACATCTATGAGAGTCAGCAGAGATGACATTTCTTGAAGAAATAGGTCTTTCCTTGCTCTGCTCCAATCCCTTTATCACCCATTCAAAGTTACACAAAGTAATCTGGAAAACAGTGCCACAAATTCAGTTGCTTATATCCGAGTAACAGGTTTTTAATCATGTATTGCTAGCGGATCAGCTTGCAATCCGGCAGTCAAATTTTGTGGTGGTATCAACCACAGATGTTTCACGGAAAGTGAGACACAGGGAGTTGTCAACCCACTGTGAATCAATTTATTCATTCTCACCAACTCTCCAGTCAATTTCATACTTCAAGGTGCAAATTAGAAATACAGATGTATTCTCTGAAAAGCTTTAGAGATTCAGGTTTTAAAAAGCAAGTTTAGAGCCTGTTGGCTCTCATCCAGCGTAGTATCAGTTTAACACTAGATGAATTCTTCTGCGGGGAGCCACATCCCCCAGCTTTGAAGTGAACTTTACAAACATGTCTTTATGTCAGTTATGTTGTCTGCAGACCATAAGTCCTAAGACTTTATAGCCACGTTCAAGACCTGGCAAAAGACCTTCTGCTTTTCAGCCATTCCTACCACAAGTGGAAAGTGGAAAGCTCTAAGACTGCACCACTGTCTTAAACCATGTGGTTGACATTGTTAGTACTGGGGACCAGAATCTGGGGGACAGCAACTACTCAAGACCGCCACGCAACTGAGAAGGAACTTTAGTATTTCTTAGCTATGTAGAACAGTGAGATATCTTGCAGTAATTCAAGATACATTCTATCTGCAATGACCTGGAATGGAAAGCAAAAGGAAATTGGAAGCTGAGTCAGCAAACTATATCATAAAGTCATTACAGGTCTGTGATGTGATGAGATGAACAGCAACAAAGGATAAACTATGGTATGTTACACCTGTTGCATACACTTTAAGCATCACTGACTGGAACTGTGTTCTTGTAATTGTATTTGCTGTAAGAATTGCACAAGTCAACAGACAAATTAATAAGGGTCTGTCAGGGTTTCTACTACCCTAATATTTAAGGATTATTTTTTTCTAACATTACAAAGTGATATTAACAATGGTACAATATTACTATGATAGAAAGCAGATAGAATTTATTTGCCTAATTATGCCTCACTTTGGCCTAACAGTAAACACTGAAGAACAGGCAACTAATCCCAGTAGGCTGCTCTGCTGTTCTGGGTTATCAGTTGCAACGCTGGTTTCTCTTGATAATATATTTGAGGATGAAAGCAGAAGACTATGTAAGTAACAGCAACAAAAATGGTTCATTCACAATATACTTGCTACCCTTTAACTAGCTAAGACTGCTTGCAGCAAAATATTTCATTCTAGCTCAGAGAAGCTGCTAAAATTTTTATTAATGAATTTTATTAAGAAATTTATTTCTTTTTAAATCTTACAAAATTGAATCTAAAATAATACTATTCTGGATTCTGAAATACGATTATAGCTGAGAAAGTATGATTTTCTACTAGTCACAATGGCAATGCTATCTCCTTATTTTCATATTCACCCTTTATTTTAATATGCAGATAATAACAATCCATAGCTACATAAATGTAAATACCAGAGAATCCATTTTAATCCGGACACATGAAAAAAAAGACAGACCACACACCCCCAAAAAAAACGATAGAGAAGCACAGAGACAAAGCAGTGATTCATAGAAATAAAGAGTCATACACATATGCAGTTTACATGTTTATAATTGCCCGTGAATTCTTGACTTGCTCTCACATATAGCTGTAGGATAGTGACTCAGCCAGGGTGAGTGTCAGCCAAATCCAACAAAAGGAGGAAATACAATGCATACATTTTCCATTTTGTTTATGGCACAAGAATAAACCCTCTACTCTGACCAAGGCTGTTTCAAGAGGATGAAGAATATGTGCTACAAAGGCTTTAGGGTGCTCCACAAATGGCTGTTTCCTTTTGAGCTACAGAAAAGCTTGTAATGGACTTTTCTGTTTCTAGAGACACTTTTAAAGCCTCAACAGAAATTCAGTAATATTTTGTAGACAGTATGAAATTGCTGCTATAAACCTAAATGCAGATGCATAGCTTATATATTTAAGCCATATTTTTTAACTAAAGAAGTAAAAAAAAAAATCAGTTTTGAAAGGGTAAGGTTTTATCCAAATTAATAGGGCAGTGCATTGCAGCTGGTTCATGTACGGCTAATGTGGTCCTTTTCAGAGCTTTTAACACACTTTGCTGATTGTTTGCTCAAGGCATATGGTTTGAATGAGCTGGGCAGTGCACAGTACAGCTGGCAGACTAGATATCAAAATCTGGCAATATGCCTTAGAGTTATCTGTGACTAGGTATCATATTAGCCTGAATTTTATGTTTTGATTTCCACCATATCGGTATAAATTGGAAGTTACTTCAGATTCTACTACAGTAGATGACATCGCTTCCAGTCTTGCAACAACTAGATGTAGATGACCATGTTTTGAGGAATGGTCTTAAAGGGCAAAAGTTTTTTTCTAGACAAAATAACTATGAAAAGCTTCCATTAAACAAATCCAGTATCTTCAAAATCTGCAAGTAATTTTTTCTAGTGCACAGACTGGGAAACAGTGGCAGGTGCTGTTCCAAACACACACTCATTTCACTCAAGCAAAGAATAGAAAGGTTTTGGCAGCTTGTTTTGTTTTCACTATTACCTCCCATAACCTAAGTCAACGGTTTCAGCCTCAGCTCTGACATCCAGGAAGATCTAACAAAACTCTCCAGCATTACCTGAATTTTTGTACTAATTTCATAAATAAAGCATCATTTTTAGACTCTCAACATAATAAACTCTCATTTGCACTGTGTAGATTCATAAATTCCCGCTGTTAAAAAATGCTTTCATCAGAAATGGGCCAGCCTCCCATGATGTCCATTCATATTCCAGTTTTGAACTGCAGGAGGGTGTTTGCCAGTTACAAGTGTTCAGTTCTTATTACAGAGTTTCCTTTATTGCTGCTTGAAAAGCTAATACAGATACTAAGAGTGACATTCTCATCTCAGGGTACATACAACTGTGAATTTCTGAGTATATTCACAATTTTTCAGTGAACTGCATCCCATTTTTATGCCACATGAGCTCAACATAATGAATTAAGGTGAATACTAAGAGATCTAGAGAAGCAGCAAGTTCCTTTCTACAGACCTGCGTGGATATGCAAAAGTATTTTGTAATAAAATGTGAGTTGTAATGCAAATGCTTTACTGAAGTCAAAGAGCATTTCAAAAACAATGGATCTTTTCAAGCAAAATAAATAAACCAGCACATAGCCTCTATTAGTCTCAAATATTATTCTCTTAAGTTTAGAAGGAAACTAATTTTTAGAAGCCTCATACAGTAGAAGTCACATACATTTGAGAGGTTGATTAATATCTGAAAAGTGAACAGCTGGACAATTTTGTGAAAAAAATATTTCAGTTAAAAAGAAAAATTAATTCCTTTGAAATCTTTTTTGCTACTCCCATAATCTTTTCTTCCCACTCCCTAATTGGTCCTAATGACAATAATATTGAGCATGCGGTCAGCACAGATACGCTATAATTGGACAAATTGGAAATATATAGTAAAGGATTTTTTAAATTGTTTTTTTACATCTCTCAAACGTCAATTTCCTTATCAACATAAGGGAATATAGAAAGGGAGGAAAGTAAATATGAGGGAAAAGGTTGCATATTCGTATAATAGAAGTACTGCCACTATGTTCTTGAACATTTAGAAGATGACCCCTCAAATAATGAATAAAATGTGCAAAGGACACTGTTTTACAGTACAAAGAAATCCAAATGGAATAAAAATGTGAAATATATTGAATTTTGTGGGAGTTCACTTCAGTGAGTGAACAACAGAACTGGAAAAGATGTATAGTACCATTTCTATAGCAGCAAATAATACATTATGTTTGTACAACTTCATGGAGAAGCTCTTTAGAAAGATGGCATGGCATATGTTCTGACACATGTATGTGAGCGTGCCACACCTCTGACTTTCCTGCTGTGGCCTTTACAGTGTTTCTAAGGTTGATTTTTCATTATTTTTAAATAATATTTTTAAAACGGAATACATTATCCAGCCCTAATGCTTGACAAAATGTACAAGTATGCATTTCTTTACCTGCAAGGCCTGATTTGCAGACACGCTCAAACTACACAAAAGGTTCACAAGAGCAACTGAAACACTGAATAATATTAAATCAGCTATATACAAAATAGACTGAAGTATAGTTCAAAGAACATTGAGAGGAAAAAAGGAATGTTACAGGTCATGTCACCTACAAAGAAGTGTCAGAGGATTACAAAATTTTTATTTCCTAAGGAGCTCTCAGGTCAATTAGCTACCAGGGCCATTTCAGGTCAATTATCTAGCATTAACATGGACATTAGCAGATGGCTTCTTAGATTCACAAAGAGACTTAGAAATCTACCAGCTTTATGCAACTATAAACTCTCTCTAGCCCTGAAACATCTAAATGCCTTTTTCCAGGTTTGCATGAAAGCTGACAGCTGTCAGTTTGCATATATTTCAGCCTTCCACGTCACATGGATGTAAAAATAGACACACCCTCTCTCAGAGAGCCTGATTTATAGAATCACGCAGCTAACTTTGAGAGAACACAGGAAACGTTGATGATTTCCTCATCCCACATTTTAGTCATAGAATTAGGCAGGTACTTGAAAATCCTCTCGCCCAAAACCAGAACACTGACGACCAGCTTTCACTCCTCTTAATTCCCTTCCCCTAGGTTACACCATTTCTCTTTATCCTTATTCTTTATTTTGCTCGTTTATGTTTAATTTTTTTGTGCAAAGGGAAGAACTTTAAGAACACTCACCCCCACCTATCAGGACCCCTTGAATGAAGGCACTCTCCTGAAGGAGGAATACTGGCCTGAGCTATGAGCCTAATGCACAAAAAGATTCATATTGACTCCGCATCAGAAGTACTTTCTGCCTGGGCTGAAGTTTCAAGCAGAGACCCCTGATCTGAGTTTTTCCTATTAGCAAATAAATTCAACAGATTATAAAAAACTATTAACCAAGTCACCTCATCTTCATTGATGTTTTAACTCAGGTTAAAAATGTAACTTTTGTATTGAAAGGTTTTGCTCTTTCTCTTTTTTTTTCTTTTAATCATACTTGCACCACATTTTAAAAGCCAATTACTGAATATCCTGTTTTTAAGAATGTTTTCACAGTAAATTAAGGCAATGTTTAACAAACTCACTAAGCAAATTGTCTTAGAGCTGAAGTGTTATAATTGGAAGAACTCAGTGAATATTTTCATGGTAATGCAAAACAGAAAAATCTTGGTCCAAGAACATAAAAGACCAAATTCAGACCTCAATAACTAGGCTTTACATATCATAGCCATAGAATAATCTGGCAAACTGAAAACGGAACTTAAAATAATCCAAAATTTGTTCTTTGAGAATGAACATATCCACACCAAAAAATTCTGAATTACCAACATAAGCCTACTATTGCATTTAAATATGCAACTAATGTAAAGCCAAACTTTTAAACTAGAGCAAGGGGGGGGGGGGGGGGGGAGGGGAAATGGTCACTGGGAAATCTAGCACCTTATTTAAAAATAAACATTGTCAAAATGGCAGCTATCTTGCTGGGTTACACACTACCAGATTCCTGGTAAATTGTTTACAGCTGGGGAGTCATATCATCTTTCAGTATCATCTTTCTCTGGGTTCCGTATTCATAAGAGCCCTTGATACCGAAATGAGTGAAAATAGGAATAAGAATGTTCAATTCCACAACAAAAATAGAGACCGAAAGGTTTCGTTGTAGGTCTGCCATATACTAGGCTTGACAATGTCTGCTCTGCCCAAAACCAGACAGCTTTGTATCCACTTAAGCATGATATATATCAGAAGGTTTGAAATAAATGCAGTGTATTGCAACCAAGATGATTCTAAGCACATGCTGATTTCTGTCATCCCCTCCCCCCCACCCTATGTTTATTTTGCTCAGCCAAATAAGATAAAAACTGTATCAAGATGTGGTTTTGACTCCTAAGGGAGAAAAAAAACAGAATTCTTTAGAAAGGCAGTAAACTCCTGGTATAATCCAGCATTTAAATAATATGTTAGACATATCTATATATACACGGACCAAGACACATATGCATACACATAGAGTAATACATATATTGTCCTGCAGTTCTGTATTAAACAAATGGAATACCCTGTAGTAGAAATACAGTACTAATAACTCAAAATAGCACTTCTGTTCAAGTTGCATTGTACAAGCCTATTTGAGTTCTAATTGTGTGCTGAGGTTCTCTCTTTTAATGCCTTGGTCTATTTGAAGGTTAGCTTTTGGTCCCATGGAGATAAAGGAAAATGTGCCAACATTTCAGAGATTTGATTACCTGTATAAAATTATACTTGCTCATTTTTCCTAGGCAAGATACTCTTGGGTAAAGTTATATTAAAGAGGGAATAGAAATAGTGTACATCCAAAGAAAATATTTTCCAATTACACTTCACAAGATGCAGAAAATATTACTTGTTATAGAGGATTATGAATGAGATAATTACTGAGAGCTTAATGTACCTAAAGCTAGAATAAAGGAGAGAGAAAAATATTAATAAGTGGTTACTGACTGTTCTGTTTTTTTGTAATAAAAGGCCAGAACAGTACCAAGGACAAACCTTTCCACAGTTTTGCTATGATACGTTATGTACAAGAACTTCCTTACTTACACAGCCCATCATTAATTTCTATAAACAAAAGTATACCAGTTTTTCTTGAACACCCAAAACACTTTATGCATCTCAAAACAAGCTTAACAATATTTTTTCATATTAAGAATTGAAAATAACAGAAATTTAGAAATACATAGGATAAAATTTTCATTTCACATATTCCTAACGAGTAACCTGCACTTTTGAAAGAATCCTAACTAATGTTAGGTTGGTAAGGTATAGAATGACAAAAGACTTTGAGTTTTAGAAAATAAAGTACGACTCATTATCACTTTTTGATTCTCCAGCGAAATAAGTATTCTTTGCAAGGGCTTATCAGAAATATTTGAGCTTCCACATGTAGTATTTCAATACAGGTGTGATCAATAGGGAAGATTATTAAAAAAAAAGGATTTTCAAGTAGCTGCAGCTCTTCCTGCTGCAAAGCAGAACTTGGTATGACATGCAAAATTACCTTTGGCAGGTGATGGTTTTTTTTTTTTTTTCTTTTCTTCTTTTTTTCTCCCCTTTTTTGGCTCACAATACTGCTGCATCAAGCATGAAGGTACAGTCACTACAGAAAAGGTTAAGAGGATTTCTAAAAGGATTACAAAGGACACAAACACTGCAAGGGTCAATCTACACAGAGCAGAAGCTGCATGAATGCTGTGGCTTTCTTACGCTCCTGTGCTTAATTAATTCTGCTTACTTAATTCCAGAAAGAAATGGTTTCAGTAACAAAACACATGCCCTACTAAGTCTTATAGTCCCCTCTTATTAAAAGGAACCCTTTTAATATTCTCTTAGACACATGTAATAACATATATATGCACAACACAAGAGTTTTCATCTTAGTGTAGTCATTGCTTTTTCTTTCATCTCTCTGCCACCACCAGACACCGCATAAACTGTACATAGGACTTTACATTAACTTCATTAAGACAGGCTTAATGCCTAGTGAGTTTACTAACCAAATTTTGAATGAATTTGACCTATTGGATCTCAAGCAATTCAAAGTATCTGGAAGACTGGACCCCTCAAAATTATTTTTATCAGCTAAAAGCAGTACTGCGAAGCATACAGCTTCACAAAGCAGAAATTCTGCCTCTGTAACAGAGCATATCACAGGGCATAATAAGGACAAGTGATTTATCAATTAAGTGGCAGAAAAAAAGAATAAATTAAGGATTAACTATTACTGGATTATTGGTCTCCCTGAGAAATCTCAAAGACATGCTCCTGAGAGATTTCTTTTGATAGTGTCTCATGGGGACAATGAAACACCTGAGTACCTGAAGACTGTATGACGGTTATTACAGCAGGAAGGTCACCAAGAAAAGAGACTCCTGAGGTCAGTTACTTTGTCCTACACCAGCCTAGATCCTCCTGTGCTTCGGAGGTGCTCAGAGCTAAATACAAAGTGGACTATCACGAGTCGGTACTTGCATTCTTCCAGGCTGACAAACTGCCTTCCTAACATGACATCAGAGAAACTGAGCCTTAAGACAAAATGGAGCCACATTTGCTGTCTTGGAGTGGGGAAAGTATCTCTTGTGTTTTCCAGTCTTTCTGCAATTTGCAGAATTTACAAATATATTTCTGATTCTGCATAGGATATGTCAGTTGGAATAATAGTGGCTCATGTTATATTTTTTTCCCACTTTACAGGTATGTAACACATACATTTCATAACACAGTCAAAGCACTGCAGTGAATCTATTGTCCCAGGGGGGCTGAAGCCTAGCTAGTGGAGCAAAATTTTGCTTCGCTATCCATCCAACTTTGTCCATAGGTATTTGTCTATTACAGTACTTCTGCAGAATGCATTTGATTTAGAAACATTTATTCACAGAAAGCTCCATCAAAAAATCCAAATATTTATTTACGCATATATACTACTCGATTCCTATCATCGCTTATTGCTAGCTTGCAGTAACTAGCAGGTGGTCTTCTGGAGTGACAGAACTTAGATCAATTACAGAATGATTACTTAATGGGGTATCAGTGCAGCTACCTTCTAAACAGAATGAGAAACCTAATTCTGCCTTGCATTTTAAAGTGCTTGTCATTTTCCTTATTTTTGAGGTATGATAATTCCACTGTGTCAGTAAGCCTTATATTCACAGAACGGTCAGGGTTGGAAGGCACCTCTGGAGATCATCTAGCCCAACCCCCTGCTAAAGCAGGGTCACCTACAGCAGGCTGCACAGCCACGTCCAGGTGGATTTTGACCGTCTCCAGAGAAGGAGACCCCACAGCCTCCCTGGGCAGCCTGTGCCAGGGCTCTGTCACCCTCAGGGTAAAGAAGTTCTTCCTCATGTTCAGCTGGAACTTCCCGTGGTGCAGTTTGTGCCCACTGCCCCTTGTCCTGTTGCTGGGCACTGCTGAAAAGAGCCTGGCCCCGTTCTCTTGACACTTACCCTTGAGATATGTATTGATAAGATCCCTCTGAGCCTTCAGGCTGAACAGGCCCAGCTCTCCCAGCCTTTCCTCATAAGGGAGATGCTCCAGTCCCCTCACCACCTTCGTAGCCTTCACTGGCCCCTCCCCAGTAGTTCCCTGTCTCTCCTGAACTGGGGAGCCCAGCACTGGACACAGCGCTCCGGGTGCAGCCTCACCAGGGCAGAGCAGAGGGGCAGGATCACCTCCCTGCACCTGCTGGCCACGGTTCCCCTCATGCACCCCAGGATCCCACTGGCCTCCTTGGCCACCCAGGCACACTGCTGGCCCACGGGCAACTTGCTGTCCCCCAGCAGTCCCGGGTCCCTCTCCGCAGAGCCGCCCCCCAGCAGGTCAGCCCCAGGCTGTACTGCTGCACCACATTGCTCCTCCCCACGTGCCGGACCTTACACTTCCCTTTGTTGACCTTCATGAGGTTCCTCTCCACCCAACTCTCCAGCCTGTCCAGTCTTGCTCAAGGGCAGTGCAGTGTTCTGGGATATTGACCACTCCTCCCAGTTTTGTATCATCAGCAAATCTGCAGAGGGTGCACTCCGTCCCATCATCCAGGTCACTGATGAGTAAGTTGAACAGGACAGCACCCAGTACTGACCCCTGGGGAACACCACGAGCTATTTGGTCTTTACACCTTGTGATACTATTACTTGTTAGTGGGAGACAGCACTGTCTATGGAAATTAACAGAAAATCAGAAAGCTTGTCCCCTGGCAATGCCACAGACTTGAGACATAATTGCGGACATTGAAAATGACTTCTCTGCCCACACCATCTTTCTGCATTTACATTTTCTTCCTCAGCTACATTCTGCATATCCTATTTAGACAGTAACGGCTTCGAGGCAGGAATTTTCTCCTATTCAACAAAATGTATCAAAATTTTAACTAATGCTTCTTAATACAAACAGCAGCACTAGCAGCTCTCACATTTACTGTTACTTAGTGTACTATTCCTCATTTGCTGTAGTTCACTTCATAAAAATGCCCTTCATGTATGCTTTGAGGGTATGTACAACATTTTAGAAAATCACAGAAGAAATAAGTCCATGCTGAGATTCCCTTAAAAAAACCCCATGGCTTAAATCTCAATTTGGTATATAAAACTGTTTGTGCCAAGTAAAATCCTGGTACATGTTTTAAATTATTCAAGTAACTTCTTTTTATTCATATGAAAACTCAACAAAAAGTAAAAGTCCTTGTATATTTAGATCAGCACCTGCTCTCAGTTAATCAAATATTCTAACAGATATGCAGGAAATAGAAAAAATAATCAAGATCCATTAATTAGAAGAAACAAACTATAAATTTGAAATATTGTTTTGGCATTAAACCTTGGTTTTTCATAAAGGAAGAAACACAATCTTTTTGCCTCTGGACATTGTATTTTCTTGTCTGTGTGACATGACAACAATAGGAATTGCAAAGTGTGCCAATACTCTACACTAAAAGTTTTAGACCACATAACAGAGAACAGGTTGTCTGCAAAACAGACAGCTAAAAAAAAAAAAAAAAGTTAAAAGGGAATAGCAGTTATGTCAGTAAGGGTATTTGAGTTGAGTAATATTGGATATTACCTTTTGTATCATGCTTTAATATACAGGATAATGTTACATCAGTTATGTTGCAGGTTATCCCAAATTAATTTAAAAATATGGAGGTTTTTTTCCATTCCCTTTAATATCCTGATTTCTTATGTTGGGTGTATAACATGTCAATAGCTTTTAATGATGCTTGTAGCTTGACGACCTTAGACAATTATGTGATAGATGAGCTATGGTTTGGTTCAATTCCTGCATCCTCTGTGTGCTTCACGTCTGGATGCCTGCCACCAGTTTTGTATATACTGAAATTCACCTTTTCTCAGTTGGTAACAATACCCCTATTGTATGTATTGTATGTAAGCAGTTCTCTCAGCAAGGGAAAAAAAAAATTGGATAATATGGTTTCTGGATTTAAACCAGGAGATGACTAGGGCACTCTAAACTGCTAAGAAATATGTTTCACTGGTTCTACCTACAACTGGGTTCCTTGCCTCCAGTGATCCTTTCTGAGTCAGTCTTTTATTTAACTACATTCCCTCTCATTGAGGCATGATGTAACAGCAATGCACAGTACATCAAGTTGAAACACAAACCCTCAGCTTTGCTTCTATTCACCAGGGGCTGGGTGCATAACAGTTCCTGAGCTCAGACCCTGAAACAAGAAAAGGGATTTCTTACATTGCTCCTAATGATTCCTCTGGTTAATTCAGGAATGGCATTGATAGTCCCCAGGGAAAGCTACACTTACTTTTTCTTAGCTGCTGGCATGACTGCTGTAAAATAAAAGCTTTGAAAGAAATTATGGAAGGAGAATCTTTACACTAATAGAGAGTCCTCAAGGAAAAAAGAAAGTTATATGTTACTCTATATCACCACAGGTGTTCCCCAGGGATCGCCAAGAGGCTGCTCAGATACATAAATATTTGCTTAAATATCTTTAGGGAAATTATCTACATTTATTTTCAATGCCCCACACATTGATTTCAAATAACAGTTACCTTTAAACATGGCCTAAAATACTAATTGAAGCAAATTATTTCCGTAATGAGGTTTACTGCTTTGCATCCAGATTAAATTGCATAGCATCAACATCCGAATCTTGTCCAAAAAAATAAAACTCATCAACAACCAAATAAAAGACCCTCAGCTGTGAAGTCCTTGGTCTGTTCCACTACACACATTATGCCTTCCTTTTTCTTCTTTCACTTTACTAAAATAGGAAAAAAACCCAATTTTTAAAACAGAACTTTCAAGAAACAAAATTTGTGCAAGCTCTCTCCCATTATTTTCACATGCAAACTAATTTTTCTTGCAGTTATGGTGAACGTGTGTTTATTACATCCTAAAAATACAGAGCTATCCACCAGTTAAAAAGTCAGCCTTTCTCAGATGTAATTCAGTTCATGAATTACTTCAGCTCCAGAGCTCTTACTGGAAGCCTGCACACACTGAAGGAATTAGTCCCAAAGTATTTATCATTTTAATGCAAAAATATTTTAAACGTTTTTATTACGTAAATCCTTGAAAAATTAAGGATCATATCTGGACCTGAAAGCAATAAATAAATTCTTTCACTTTACTGGTTGAAAGGCAACATGTTCTGTCACTTTTGGGAAGTCACTACTATGTTTTCAGCAGCCTATGGGAAATATGTTTGTCAAGTTCAGAAAGGATAAACTTTTAGCAAAACACCACCATCACAATTGGCACTAATTGGTAGTTAAATTGACAACTGGAACTGAAGCATCCTGACAGCACCAGAGGTGGGCCCTACAGGTAGAAATTGAAAACCATTTACTAAAGCAATGTTGGAAAGACTAAACGATTATAGGGCATCTGTGTAATATCATGTGGAAGGCTCTACTTAATTTTTCATACTGTCACTTCAGCAATTTGCATGCACACATGGAAAACATTTCAATTAATTGTGAGAAAGATAAAGTGTTTAGATCAATATATTGAATAAAAGTACACAAGCTTCTAATTCTTCACAAACAAACAAAAATTCTCAATAACAGCTACTTTTTTTTCAGATTAGAAATCTTTGTGGCTTTAGAAAAACATGACAAGGAAATTTAAGCAAATAATGTTAAAGTAACATCAGGGGATCCAAATGCCTAAGCACACACAGTGAAATCATATCCCCCCATATATACCATTCTGCTTTTCAACAACAACAAAAAAACCTAAAACAAAAATCTCAACTCAATTCTTTGATATTATACCATGCTTATTGTCTATGAAGTCTTAAACTTAAGATGTTAATCACATCACTGAGGTGTCCCCACCTCAGTAAAGAAAACACAGAGGGCTCAGGTAAAGAAAACACAGAGGGCTCAGAAGGTGCTTGGTGTTTTGCAGGTTGACCCTTTACCATGCAGGATTCATAAGTACCTTGACATTATAATGCATTCCTTTAAGTGCTTACCACATTGGTGGTCCATACTGGTACCTATTATGTGCCACTTTTTTTACTCTCTTACCGTAATAGTGTGAAGCAGAAATAAAGGAAGCAACTGATGAAATGCCTTTTGGTTATCACCAGTGCAGTTGTATTAGCTGACATACAAGTGTTGAAAGTTGTGACTCTACTTAAAATGTGTTTATGTCATGCCCCCAGACTAGAGATAAGGGAGCATGAAAGTGTTCAGCCTTACCTAGTGATACTCCCAGAAATATACAGCAATGAGATTTTGTAGTCTGAGGATACGTCTTTTTTGTCAACTCTAAGAAAAATCATGAAAACTATTTTATACTGTATTAGAGAATTTACATACCGTTGGCTCAATTCAGTCAAAATTTCCTTCTTTAAATTCATGCTTTCCAAGAAGAAATTTCTTTGAACTCCTACTTAATTAAAAGAAAAATAAAAACAAAACCCAAATCAAATTTGTGTAGGCTCAGGAATATTTTTTTTAAAAACCAGTACTTTTATCAGGCTTTTATAAAATGTTGTATAGTATATTTATTGTCTTTGCAGCAACATTTCTCAAAGAGCTTTTCTCAGAACTACTGACACTCCTGCTTACCACACTGATTTAGACCATATAAGCTGGAGCATTCTATGAAGTATATAGGCATCTCTTCTCCTTCAGAAGCACACAAAAGGCAGGGGGAATTAGTATTTTCCATGAAGAATACAGTAGCAAAATAAATGGTATGTTTCAGCTGCTGGGAGTTTATTAAACATATGTAGGAAAATTAGCGTATAATTATGGTTGCAAAACAACAACAAAAATCTAGGCCTTAGAAAGCAGCGTTGACTTTGCAACATTTCAGATACTAAATATTTTATGGCTTGCATTTAAATCATAGATACCAAAACATACAAGCGCATATTGGAAGGAAAATAGAAGAATCTATTTAATATGGTGTTCTGATTTCTGCTGTTCTAATGGTGAAAACTTTAATGATACATTAATGTAGGACCATGTTATACTCTGTGAAACTTATGCTAGGTCTATACTACACCTGTATTTCACAATGATTTCTTCCATTCAGGGAAACAACTTGTAATTCACACCTAAAGTAATGACAGCCTTAGTTGTATACATTACGGGTTTGTATCACTTTGAGTACAACAGTACTTTCAGGCAGCCATTATAATCACAAGCTCAATGCAGGAATAAAAAGGAAAGCATATGGAAAGAACTTGCTTAATTAAAACCTTGTTTACTTTGCATATATATATCACTTGTACTTCAACAGAACTATTTATGATTTTAAACAAGTAAGATTTTACCATTTCCTTGTTAAGAGATAAAATGTATGTTGGCAATGAAATCAAAGATTGCATAAAACATGTATAATGTAGAACATACAGCTTGAAGCTATTTATAAGTGCTCTCTGCATTTCCAGGTTCGGTTTTTGCAGTAGCACAGCCTGAAGCACTTAACCGTGAAAACATGATGCCTTTCTTCTACTCCTCCTACAGGAAAATTATTTCTCCTCTAAAGGCCTGAACCTAAGCCCCATACATCAAGTGAAAAATCTCCATTGCTCTAAAAAGCAGAAGTTGCCTAGCTCGCTCATCCTACAAGCCGTACAAACAAAATCTGCATTTATCAGAGTGAAGACACACATCACGTAAGTGAGAAACAAGGAAGAAAAACTCCACAGTTACAGATAAAAAATGTCTACCTGAGACTACACGACACTGAAAAGTTGACTCAGGAACGTTCTTTCTGAGTCTCAGTAACTCAATCTAGTTTGTGTCCTCCCCGTCCCGACTTTTCAAAGCAACTTCTCAAGAGCCAGCACAGCTCTTCTGCCAACCACAGGCCACAGATGTGACACAGCAGCTGTGCCTGTGAAAGATGCAGGTCTTCCTTGGCTTGCTCACTTTCAAATCTCTCATCACAAAGACTGCATGCAAAATATGCAATATATTACTTTGGGACTTGAAATTGGTAAATACCAAAAAGTCTGGGGAAGGTTAGGGGTTTTCTAAATAATTAAATTAAAAAGAAACCAAAAACTTTTGTCACCTTCATGCCTTCTTTTGTTCTCTCCACACATTGTACTTACAAACGACAACTATTAACACATCAAACTATCCCAGGTTTTTGCTTAAAAACTTCCATTAAAGTAGGTCCTATCCCATTTAAAACATCACAAACAACACGTTCCATAAAACAGGAGCTACAATTAGATACCCAGAACCTAGTTTCCTAATGCTTTTAAACACTATTACCTATTTCTTGTAAATTTGGTATCTGTCTCCTGTGAAAGAAGAGCAGCGTTTGCCCTTCCACAGATTTCACAGCGCAGCTGCCATGGTGCTGTATATGCATGCAGAGGAGACAGAGATGCAGCAGTGTGTATCAAGTAAAAGTTCTATCTAACTAACCAAGTCCACAGGGACGGCATGCAGTGTCACAAGACATATCACTCTACACTCCAATGAGGTTGTCAGCCACTGGGAGGCCTGCAAACTGCTGACAGCGCTAGGCAGTGTACAGAGTCCTCTAAAGCAGATGCACTCGCTTTGTAAAGTATGTACCTGTTTCTATGGATGAAGCAAAAAGAAGGAAATTAAGTACGAAAAGGTATTTGTAAATCTATCTTTCTGTATTGTATTGCTGTGAACAAAACCAAGCTCATTTGAAGTATGTCACAGGAACATGAAAAAGGTTACTTTGTAGGTTTCTCAAAATGCATATATACATTTCTACATGTACAGATCAAAACAATATGGAATTTATTACAATATCATTTGTCAAAATAAATGCAGTATTAATACAGACAAGAAAGAAAAACTAGAACGTTTGTAGCATTTTATGGAGAAATCTGAAATTCAGAAATCACCCTAAAAGTAAGATTCATACACTTTTTACAGATGTGTGAACTCAAGTAGAGCTGCATATTTTGAGTTTGTTCCTACTGAATATAAATATTAAAATTGATATTAAAAGTGCATATTGTTCAAACTCATTGCAAGAAGTCCAAGACTGAAAGCAAAAGATTTTATCCTGTCCTTTACTCAAGCCATCGAAGAAAATGACCACTCTTTAAGAAAGAAGTGACATTAAATACCCTATCAGTCTTACCCCAGATTCTTTCATTTATTTGAGCAAATACATTGGTAATGCATTTATTAATATAAATTTGTGCAGAATAGCAATAAATAAGTACCTTTGAAGAGTGTGTGGTTGTACTGCAACATTTAAAATTCTGAAGAAGGGTCTTCATGCCTAGAAGCTGTTTCTCTCAGAAAAATGGAGCAGCCTAATAAAATGTATTACATATCTCTATAAACCCTGTGTTGCTAAACTTTCGCTGTACTTCAGAAACTTTGGTATCACATCTTTTTAACTAATTGAATGAATGCTTAGTACACTCTATATGCCGCCTTTTATTTTGAAAGTGATTTGTATTGTTTATATTTATTATAATTAATCTAAATTTTCAGTTTTATTTTGCTGACATACATTTCAATTCCGTTAGAATCAAATGCTTCTACTCAGTGTCTTTCCACCCACTGACATAAAAAACCGTTATTTAAGTATCAATATTATTCTGAGCAGTTCTTAAGAGCTGAATTTTCAGTGGGCTTTAAAGGTACATTTGAGAACATAGATTCTGCTTGTGTGTATATTATTTCTGATTGTGAAAAAAAATATATATTTTTGTATTTAATATCCAGAGCACCTAATTACGTTGTACAATCACATTGTACAAATAATATATGACCACAAAACATACCATATACACTCTAAAATAGTGTAGAAATGGAAGAAAACTGCAGCCCAAACCTACATAACTAGATTTGCTTCAAGAATGTTTACTTTGGGACACTAACTGTCAATAAATTTGTTTTAGATTATACTAGTACTTTGAACATGTAAAAAAGCACATATAAGAAACACTGTCTCTATAATGTCAGAAAAGCACATATATGTCCAGAAAAATGCAGCAGATAGGTAGCATACATATTTGGTATCCACCATGTTAAGCCTCTCTACATCAATTCATTATATCGTATTTTAAAGAGTGTCCTTCTTTCAAAGGCTGGCCAAAAAACCCCCAAAGAAAATCAAGGTAAGTCAGAGGGCAAAAAAATAGTTGATAAAGAACGTCACAGAATGAGGGAAATATTCCAAGTGTGCAAATCCTTTGGCAGGGGGCAAAACTGAAAGGCTGGAGGAAGAGTGTAAGCAGAAAAGAGATGAGGAGGAGCTAGGTAAATGCAAATCTACTGTGAGTTCTGAAAAGGAGGTTATTTTTAACTTGCAGTGGATAAAAATGCGATGAGGGTGACAGAGGACAAACTATAGCCCAGCTTCATGAAGGAGGAGAGCATTTTGGTGGTGACATTCTGTATACCTTGAAGTTTCGGCAAGAGGGCTTGCTAAGAACTGTGACTGAGGGAGCTGCTGCTTTATAGTCAGGAAGAATTAAGAGCAGCTCTGAAAGATGTGGAGTACCTCTGTTCCCACTGACTACAGCAGAGTTTGAAAGCACCCACAATACTTGTAAACCTTAGGAAAGAAAAATAAGTCAGAAATAGGGATTATTTTTCTGGAGAGTGTGAAAAATTACAAGAATATTTTAAGCCATTTCCATAAATAAAACCAAGCATTTCTCCCTAGGGGAGCAAATGTCACTTTTTTCTCATTTCCATCTATATCATGCAGTGTTTTAATTAGGTAGACGTCTCAACAAATAGATTGTCACAGCATTTTAGAGTAGCTAATTCTATTCAAAATGCCAGCAGAAGATGGCATAATGTCTTCATTGGTTTGGCTTAGTTTAACACACCCACTTCTATTCACTGATGACTCAATTCAGGATATTATACTCACCAAAAAAAACTAATATTGTAGAAATATTAAGACTTGGATACACCCTGAAAATAGAAGTACTAAAAACTCAGGATTCTCCTCAGCTACTCAAAAGCAACTCGAAAAAATTTTAAAAGCTTGACCAAAATATTCTGAAAAGAATAAGGTGGATAAAATATTTTAAGATCTCAAGTAAGTGTATCACGATCTCTTTGACATTGTGATATGTTACTAACTGCAGAAATACAAATGAGAACAGATGTATAATACCTGATATAAATATAAATTAACACAGTACTCAAAATTCACTGGATATAAAACTCATTACACATTCTGATGCTAACTTTTGACTGGAAAGTGGCTACACTAGGGAAAATTTAGGAATGCACTTGATCTGTGTTTTCTTTAGCAATAGTTACAGCTATTGACAGTACCTATATTATACTATATCCTATTCCTTTAACCATAGAATTTCCAATATTTACATGAAATTAACTGATATCTGTAATTTCTGTTCACTAGCGATTTGTTTGGGGGGGTTTTGTTGGGTTTTTTTTTTTTTTCTTTTTTAGTCAATTTCAGTAGCCAGGTAATATGGCAATAATGTACCTGGTGATTTGAAGGGATCCGAACTTTAGTGATACAACGATCAAGTATTTATAACTGCTCACTATAGGCCAAACACCCATTTAGGAACAGAAAATTCTTTTCTAAGAATAATTCTAAAGATAATTAATTCCTGATGAATGCAGACAGCCTATGATATCTTTTTATAGAAAGTGCAATGCTGATTCACTGACTGAAGTTAGTACACACCAAACTACAGAGTAAGTTAAAGCATGGCACCAACCAACGGTTTAAGGCAATAGCCAAGCTAGGACACATAGAAAAACATTATAAACTTCCCAACTTTGAAAGTACATTACAAAATCTGTGACAACACTATTATTTCATATGTGTGCATATCAGGACCTCTCTAAAAACTAGTACATTGTAATATGCTATATATAACACACATCCTTTTTTTGTTTTTCAGATTCTCAGAACATAAATAACTTTTCTGTAACCCGGCTGGAAACAGAAAATGATCTGTAGGTGTAAAAACCTTTCTGAATGAATAAATACGAACATTTACAAAAGGCTGCTTTGGTGAAAATCTTCAGCTGACAGAGCTGAAGAGTGGTGACTAATATTAGTAAAGAAAGGAAGTGTATATGCCTGCATATTTTTGTCAAATGGTGTATGTGTAATTTTGTTGTAAATAGCAGGTTAGCTAACCAGGAAACCATAACCTAAAAATGAAATACCTTTAAAGCACAAATGTATGGATATTAATGAAGAATTTCAGAGTAACAGAGCACCTCAAATTTGAATTTCTTAGAAGAGTCCAAATGACTAAAGACCTTCACATATTATACATTTACATACTTGGGGGGGGGGGGGGGGGGGGGGGGGGGGGAAGAGGTAAAAAAAAGTTGTGCCTTACCCGGCCTACTAGTATTGGTTCAGGTCCAGAAAATTCTTCTAATACAAACATTTGATTCCAAACCCAGCCTCTCTTGGAACGGTTCAAAACTCTTTGTTCTTCAGTTAGCCTTTTTAGTCCTGTACTGAATCCACTTGGCAGTACTTGAGATTGATTCATTGGAGCCATATAAATGGAAGGAAGGACAGTAATCCATAATATTATTAATGGAGTCCATGTATCCATAAGCATTTCCGTTAGTCTTTCTGGCATTGTACCACAAGCTATGCAAATCACCACAGAAATGAAATTATTATTTTGCCTTCCTCCAGACTGTAGCAATCCAATTCATCATGCAGTACAGAACATTTACTTACAGCTCCTCCATGTGTTTACAGCACAGTCAAGGTAAAAATATTGTAGATTATAAAAACATGATCCATTGAGTTTTCCGATCATTAAGGATTCCTGGTGGGGGGGAAAAAAGGTTAAATTAGCTTAAAGATCTTACTTTTACATCATAAAAAAGCTATATTAGGTTTTAATTTTGTAGTATATAATATTAGTGCATATTAAATAAGTTCAAAAATATAATTTATTCTGTAAATTCTTTCACTGCCTAAAATAGTAAGAGAAGATCCAGATAAGTGATTACACCCACAAGAAAACATTTTACTTGCAGTTTGTTTTGAGATATGAAGACTCTCCCGGCCTCCTTGCTAGCCTCTACTTTTTATGTAGTCAACTGTAAACACTTAGCATGACAAATAATAAAAGGCAAACAAAATAACGTTCTTGCATACGGACTTACTCTCCTTTCCTCCACAAGAAAAAATAAAATACATCTCATAAGTGCACAGGGCTCCAGCAGTACATTCTCATTTTAGTAATCACCTAGCTGCAGAGCACACAGCTCAGCAAAACCTTCACAGTCCAGCAGAGGAACACAGCTGCTAAATCCACTGCGATTTCCATGATTCCCAGACCAGACCACTACCAGAATCTAAGCAAGCTTATTTACGTACATCTGCACTACAGAACTCTCCGTGTCTCTCTTGCCTTCAGAGAAAACACACAGTCAGATTTTATTTCAAAGACATTTTCCCTGTTGGACACCTGGGATAATTTTGCCTGTCTTTCCCCACCCACCCTTTCATGTAGTAGGCGGCCACATCAGGTTTCAACTCTATGTAAATATTCCTTGAAATGGACAAGAAAGTTAGCACAGTAGGGCTTCCTAATGCCACAGTGATTGACATAAACCTGTAGAAAGGTAGCTGGGCCATGGCTCGGGGAGAAGGGCTGCATTGCAGTTACTCTAATGAAGCTGGAGCTATGTAAAAGTTTCCTGATACATTTTCTTTGATTCATATCCAAACAATCTCATGAGAAACCGCTATATACACGATATATAGAAACATCTAGTGGTAAGCTTACACTCTGTCTTCCACTGGATTTTTTTCCACTTTAAAATGAGTCCCTACTGTCGCAACTCTATGAAAATTTTGGGGAGTTGTTTTTGGTGGGGTGGGTGGGTTTGTTGGCTTTTTTTATGTTCATATACTCTCATAGAAGAAAATACCTGAAAACATGAATAGCACCGGTGAAAGTCAGCTGTTATTTTAAAAGCAAACAATGTAAAAAGTAATTTATTTTTTTTTAAACTTCAGTAATTGCCAAAGCAACTGTGAAATCTGTTGCATGAAAATCTGAAAGTGTGAGAAACTTGTCTTGTTAAAAGGGGAGAAGAGCTGTTATCAACCTAAAACTCAATATCTGAAGTAGCATGGAAGACTAGTAAGCTAATAGTGCAGCGCTTTGACAATGCATCAAGAATGAGGTGAATATCCATTACAGAAGTAACTGTGTGGCTTACAGGCCTCGTTGCCAACTGAGATGGAAAGAAAGAAATCAGAGAATACAGTACACTCTTGCAATGAAATTTTGGGGAAAATGTGAGGTAAGTAAGGGAGGCCTTCAATCTCTCAGCATTCTCTCAATACCAGGAAAAGGTAAAGGATGAGGAGCAAACAGTCTAATTGCTTGATAGGAAGGGTCTGTCAAATCACCTGAAAACCCTCTGTGGTCTAAGAAATTACATGGAGGTGACTGCTTCTGCTTTCTGGCACATTTTAAAAAGACAGATTTCCTGGGCCATGTTTGGTGGTAGAAGGTATCAAAACGTAGAAGCAACCAAACTTTCAATGAAAGTGGTTAAGATTATTTGTACATATCTTTGTGCATATGTGAGTGGGCTTGCAGTTGCATGTATCTGCCAGGGGACAGATTTTTCTGATTTCTTCAATGGAGCAAGAATTGAAACGCAGGAAATATAAAACCACTGCAAAACAGAGCAATAGACATCATCTTCAAACAATATTCAGGATTAAATTCAAAACTAAGGGCAAAAACTGAAATCCCAGTTTAAGAGTCCTTTTCTGTAGCTGAGCTTTCAGTTTTTACATACAATGTGATTTTTGACCCAGAAATAGAGGCCATCAGAAACAGAATAGTATGTTACACCTTTGTCCAAGAAAGTCTGAAAAAGACCCCAAGAGGGCCATGACTGACTTTCTTACCCTTCCAGTACAAAGTAGTATAGTTCTTTTTACTCACAGGACTAAATAATAATAAGGCAAAGCACTTCTTTTCATATTCAAGAAGCTTTATGAGAACAATTCCTAAATAATCTACACAGGCTGCCTTCTAAAAGAGATGATATACGAGATAAAACAATACGATGCTCACAGAAACATTTTTGTTTGAAGAACAGGATATGTGCTTTTTCAGACTGCCACTCTGAATCCTGGGCAAGCATTAAATTCATTTCAGTGCATCCCTTCTCAGTTCCTCCCCCAGACCTCCTGCCTGTTTCTCTTCACTTACTCCAATCAAATTCAGGTCCTATCCACTAGCACCAACGCATACAATTCACTATGACTGGACCATCCTCACAGTAGCTCCCTATTCAGCAATACTTTAAGGCAAACAAATCAAAAGCACACCAAAAATATTAGTAATGTACATACCATGTAATTAAATCTAACTCCATGAAAAAAAAAAAAGTGAAGAGTACAGTTATACAAGCTCAGTGAATGCAAAACTGTGAGACTCTCAAGTACTGACAGAAAAGTAAGGCACGTATTGTGCAGTGCAGGGAAAAGAAAAAGATCTGACAAGACTTTGGCATGTATTGCAGGGGAATACGACCAGACTGTAACAGCAGAACTCGATAAATTTCTCTACAGTTCAACCTAGACTGCTGGAGCCTTTTGAGATTTATTGGAGGAACAGACTTTCATTTGGGATTCACTGCTCTATCAGTAAATTGTGACATTTACTTTGTGCAATGCATGGAGACTGTACCGCCCCCAAATTTCTTTACCAAATTTGGAAATTAATTTTCTTCTCCATTTCTGGGGCCAGAACACCATGTATGTGGGCGGGAGCTGATAGAAGGCATTATTAAATATTTGGACCTGCAATTTTCACATTGGCCAATACAAAAATCAAGAAATGTCTTGTAGCTAGATAATAATCCTCTGGTTTAGACGTGTAGGAGAAACCAACAGGGCTACTGAACCAGGCTACTATAATGATATTAAAAAGCCATATGTAAAGGGAGATCTGGCAATCAGGGAAGACTACCAGGTGAGGCACAGTAGCATTTTTCCTTCTTATATTATGCCAGGGTCTAAAGAAGTGGCAAGTATGCAATGACAGCAGAATGATTCCAGCTAAACCAGAACTAGCTTTTGCTAAGCAACCAGAAGAGGACAAGCACATGGCCCTTAAAGAGTGTATTCCCACCCTTATAAAGATTTTGTTGGTGTTGATTAAAGCATAATTTTTGGTTTGAAAGTCCACATATTCAAATGGCCCTGGGCTGTTTTCTTTAACAAAACTTCACTGTTCTAAGAGGTTTCCCTGTATAGCATATGTTTTATACAGCTATAGGTACAACTCTAATCCAGAAAAGCTGTTGACAAAACAGCTTTAGTTCTTCATTCATCCCTCAGCGAGGAAAGTGATATTTGAAATAGAAATAATTTATTTAATGTAGCAAAGAGGAAAAAAAAAAGTGACATTATGTCAGGTAGCAGATATTCAGATAGCTGTCTTATGTTTTAAAAACATAAGACTGTATTCATAAATTTGGTTGTCCATGCACAGCCTATAGAGAAATACAGATAAAGCTGAGTGGTTTTTTTTTCTACTTACTGTATGTGCTGATATAGTTTAGAAAAATATTGTTCTATTAACAGGAACATGCATTTTGGAGCACTACTTGTACAAGGCCACAGAATGCATGAGTTTTATACAACACCAAGTGATTACAATGAAGTAGAATTTTATAACCTAACACTAGAACATAACTAGCATATCAACTTTAGACATTAATGTAATATACATTGCAATGCTTTTTGGAACTAAAATCTATGTAGGTTACCTGTATGAGTTAATTGCCTGCATAAAGTTAGAGCAAGGTATGGCAGTAGGTAGTTATAGCAGATATACTAACTGATGACAGTTCTCATTTTATATATGAGTGGCGGAACGCTTTATGACACCTAACATCTCTGATATAACTAATTTTGCTAGTTATTTTAGAATCATCTTGTAGCTTTAAAAGGTGAACACTAGAATGCAGTAGACTTGTTAAAAAAAGATTAATAAAGTTAATAAAAGAAGTTTAAGATATATAAACTTATTCTTGAAAAAGAAGGAAAGAAAGATCATAACAAGCTTTAAAAAAAATCAATTTATCTTTAGATTTCAAGCCACAGAATACATCTGGTCAAGTAAACCACTTTATTGCAATGCCAGTGCACTGATTTACACCATAATCTCAGTTCAAAAGATTTTAGAACTGGTCTAGTTTTTCTTCACATAAAAAACACATAGGGTTGTCTTAAAATCGCAGCAATTTTTTTTTCTTTAATTCTGCATTTACCTTACCATTCGTAGTGATGACATATAACAGCTAAGCCCTTTAACCTCAGTGTTTCATTAGGGTGGATTTTATCAATTCCTAAACTGTTAACAACCAAACCAACCAACCAAAAGTACTGGTTTATTTAAATAAGTTAGACAAGAGATGCCAGAAAAAAGTTGGTGATCTTTGCCTAAAGCAGTGTTTTCGGTAGAATTTTCAAGAATCTTTTGTACATTAAATGACCTCTTCAGCATGCATCCAGAAGACTGCTATTGAACTGCCACAACATGAGGAGATAGACAGTACATAAAGGCAATGGAGTTCTAGAAAAATGTTTTAGATATCTTTATACATACTTTCTACCTTTGCCACTACTTCAATATAAGCAAATCTGCATTACAGTACAAACAGCCTCGAATAATTGATGAGAGGCGTTGATTTACTGATCACCTAGAGAGTTCCAACTATTGCTGTGCGACAGCAAGCAGATAGCTTGTGTACTTCCCATGCTTCCTTCGGAGCCTCAAAATGCCCCCTGACCCACGTGGGCTTTCAGGGCCAGAAGAATGAATTTAATTTAATTTCTGTCAGAAATAAGGATCCTTACATCTGCAAAACAGAGCTGAGGGTAATAGTTTTAATATAGGTTATGAGAATGAAATAGGAAGGCTAAGCAGGTGTCCATCACAAAAACTTACATCTTGTGACTTCCTTTACCTGAAATTCATTAAGCAACAATGAGTTTCTCTTTACATTGTCACAGGTTTCCCACAGCTCATGATCAGGTATTATATTTCTCCTGTCAATAGGTCTGCAAAATTGGGATCCATTTTGACAGCCTGTACACACGTACAGGTATTTTGTACCTTTTTTTGTTTCCTTTGTAAACATCCAAGTAAATTCCCTGTTATTGTTCAAATTACTATTTTTGTTTTACCTCTGGCCATTTTTTTTCTTTCCTAGTGTTTTTGTCTCCACAGTAACTGAAGTGTTTGTGGGGGTTTTTTTTGTTTGGTTGGTTTTTGGTTTGTCTTCACACTGTTCTTCCTGTCCCTTAAGTTCTTTAGGTTTACTTTTACTACTGCAGGTATTAGCTACACTACCACTTATGATTCCTAGTCCCGTTTCTCAAGGATTCAGAGAGTCCTTTTCCATCAACAGTAACAACATGGTGCAAAGCTTTCCCACCATGGGAAGTACAATTATTTTTTCTTCACTGATCCTCTTTTAGCAACACAATAGAGCCATATACAGCCTTAAGTTTTTAATAGTAAAAATGTAAGGCCTTAACACTCCCTAGCGCTCCAGTCTCACTTGTAGGAACAATTCTTACTCATAAGACAACTGTAGTAAGGATTTTAATTTGTCATTAAAGCAGAACAAAACTGAAGTCCATTAGAATAGAACTATCAAGACATCAAAACTAACAAATAATCACGTCACCCCTGCCTGCATAACTTTGCTATATACTTATCCTGTTTCCAGTACGTATCCTTTATATTGTACTTGAACTTGAATTTAAATTACCTTGGATAAGGCAGGATTCTCTTGTTTCTGTTGCAAACGAATGAGTACTTCTTGCCATAAGTAATAACTACTGTTCTTTAGTGAATTACTCACTTGGGTAAAGATTGCTCACATATCCCCCAAAAGTTAAAATTATAAAGCAGTTCTCCACCTTACTGCGAGATGAAGAGGGACTGAGGCTGTAATCAGACATGCTGCTATGGCAGTAGCTAAGATCATGCTTGGAGTGCCCACTGCTCAGTGCCACTTGCATGCCCTGTCTAGACTTCACTGCCTCTCTTATCTGCCATCATAATTGTATGTTAGTCACTCCCTAACCCAGTTCTGTCAAAATGATCTTGTTAACTTAAACGCTTTTAATAGTAAGGTGTTTTTTAAACCAAATCATTTTGACAGAGTTGGGTTAGGCCATTGCTCATGCTATTCTGCCACCAAGAGCAATTTTAATTTAAGAGGTTCTTGCCCCCGTCCCCATCCCTGCAACACGCCAGCTGCACGTTTCCAATAATACTTCTCCATCCCCATTGCTTTCTCCGCTGCAGCTCACTATCCCTGCAGTTGTGCAAGGCAACACTGTGAGGCAGAACAGTGATATGTGGGTTAAGAAATAATTGCAACAAAACCCTGTTTCAAGAAGTCTCTTCCTTCAAGTTTATAACCCAGATCATTGCACAGCTAAGAGCCCATAAACTACAGGACAACAACAGACAGTTCTGAAAACAGCTGTGCTGCCAAAGAGCATATGAGGTTTAACTATATGCTTTAGAGAACAGTTGGACAAATAGTTGAATCCACAAAACTGAGTGGAGGATAACTTCTGGAAAAGAGTAAAGAACAGGGAATTAGGGGCAGCAAAACTACTTAAATAAAACTCTGATGGACTCCTAGTATATAACCATGGCAATCTGATGCAGCTCTGTCCATTGATACTGGCAGATTTTAGGGATGGAAACCTCTGCACTGCAGCCAGGCAGCAGGCAGATGTGCTGTTCTGAGAAGAGTGTCTGTCAGGAGGGGAACTCCCAGCTATCCTGACCCTGAGCAGCACACACGACCACGCAGTGGAGAGGGACTGGAAATGGCAGTGAGCCAGCAAGCAGATTCTGGGCCTTGCGTGTTCTAGGCATTGCCCCAAATCATAATTATCATTTGTAGCTGCTCTAAATTTCAGTGAGTAACAGTGATTTTAAGGGACCTGAATTTTATGTCACCTGGAGTTAACTGTAACATAGAAATGCATTATCCACACATCCTTTCCTTCGGCCAAGCACCTTCAAAGGAGGGAAAATGAGATGGGAAATGTTACACTAACTCTGCTATAGCAGCAGGGTGACATAGACTTGAAGTATACTTTGTGCTGCCAGAGATGTGCAGGAGAGGATCCTGCCAATACAAGTGCATATCAATTGTCCAAGTTTATTTTTATATATTCTGTGTGGCAATTTGCTTATGGCTGCTTGCAGAATCAAAAGGCAGTTATCTAAAGAATTACTTGTTTCAGCAAAAATGGTAACAGACACTACCTCTTCCTTTTGGTCTTAGATATTCTGTCCTACATGCACGAACACAGGGTAATTCAGTGTGCAAAGATATGCCACTTTATTTTGCAAGCTTAGTCATGCATTGCTACTCTTTATAGTTACAGACATCTGAAAGTTCTTCAGGTAAGTGACTTCTTAAGCTCATGTCAAATGCTAAGGGACTGTTATAAGCACAATGTTCATCAGCCTTTGCATTGGACATTTAGCTGATGGAATCCATACACTTCACTGAGGATATACAGACATGCAGATATACACACACAAGTATACAAAAAGGTAGCAGTTAATTCAGTATTTGGACCTTTTGTATTTCTTGGATAACTAATCTATACACTTATTATTAGCAGAAGCAGGTTATTCAGTTTTAGGGGTCTGTTTCAGGGACAGACGGAAGGCAGGGTTAGAAAAGCTTTTCTAAGAAAAAATCCTCTTCCTTTAGTTTCCTTACTCTTCTTGCTTTAACTAGGAAACCCCATGATGGGTATTCTGAAGTAGAGAAGAAGCTGCTATAGGATATAGGTCATTAAACAACTTGACTAATGCTTTGGGATAAAGAGAAAATGACAAGTACATCATATTGAAATATACCTTCTTTAATCAAAGTAATATAATGTAACAAATTGCCTGTTAGTCTGATTGCTTAACATAGTACTTCATCATATCTACAAAGTCTATTTTGTGTTAGTGACTACCTAAATATTTTTTATACTTTTTAGAAAATAGTAACTTTCAGGAAATCCTTTTTCTTAAAGCAAGCAAACAAAACAGAACAAACCAACAAAAGAATATCCTGGCCCTATGATGTCATGCTTATTGCTTAACTTGTATTTCTTATTGGGGATACTTTTGTTACTCAGTAAAATCAACATGAGTCAACTTTAAAGCTGCCAAACGCTCTGATACTTGTATATAAAGTTGTCAGTCTTTCCAGAACTGTTCACTACTTTACAGAACCAGAACACATTTAAAAAAAACCCCACTGCTAGCACTTCCAAACTATTTTTTCTCCTTTATTATTTCTTGCATTGTGTAGTGCTCAGGAATTCTAGTCATGAATCCAACGGAGCTACACATATACTGATACAAGACAAAGAGGCAATATGTGCTCCACAGTTTGCAATTGAAGTACCATGACTTTTTTGATTTCATTTCCTCTCCAATGAAATGAGTATCTACAACATTTTAGGGTTGGAGAGTTTTTTTCTTGTGGATTTTCTTGGTGTGTCTTTTTTTTTTTTCTTTTTCATGACAGCTGATACCAAAAGAGTAGGCATTGAAATGACAATATAGCTATTTTAGACCTACCACAGGCATTTGCAAACTTCCCTTTCAACCTCTTGTACTTAGAAAAGGAAAAAGGGTTGGTTTGGGGTTTGCAGGAGCCAGATACTCCCCAGATGTGTGTCAAAAACATCACTTCACCTCATGGCATTGTGTTGAGACGCTCACGATGCAGGCTCAAAACAGAGAGGGAAGAAAGTAAAAATCTGTTTGAACAACCAAGGTGGACTAGAAACTTAAACATGAAAAAAAAATAGTTGTATCTGCATTGTTTTCATTCTATAGTAAGAGGAAGAAATGAACTGAAGTCATTTTTATTCTCTACAGTCCACTGATTAAAGCAATTTTCCTTTGACTAAAATAGAACTGCATTACATATAGATTTAATAGCTTCAGCTCATGCCAACCTCATCTCTCAAACCGATGCTCATTTTTATGAGGGTGTATTACATAATTTGAAGACCTATATCACTTTTAAAGGAGAGAGGGGAAAAAAGGCAAGTTGTGCACAACATGAAGAGAGCTCATAAAAAGGCAAACAGATTGGCCTGCGACTGAGAATTAGGTGTTAACCGTGCTCTGCCTAGGGCATCGTTTATCATGACAGTTTCAGCAGCTGGGATGTGCTTATCCTGTACTTGCTGAAAAATGTTTAAATATTAATGGAGGACATAAATACCTTGCTTTCTGGCTTCTTTGTCAGTCTTTTTTTTTTTTTTTTAATATACAACAGAGCTTTCATTTTCATTGGTTTCCTTTAAAGGATATTAGGTATTCTCTACATAATTTAAAAAAAAACCAAAATAATTAAGGATAAACTCACGAGTGTTTGACACGTATTCTGATTAAAGTAAGAATATAAAATCATCACTGGTCATGATGATTTAATGAAAACTATATAAACATTCCAGCCATATGCATAAATGTAAATGTACATTTTTAAAAAAAAAATCTTTATAAAGGAAAAATTTGAACATAACTGGACTTTTCTAACTACATATGGTACTGCTGCGGTAAACCTACTCAAATCTTTTTGGCTGAAACTCATTAAATTAAAAGTGAGGATCTTTAATTTTGCTGGCTGAATTTGATGGCAGTTTTATCATGAACTTAAAGGAGTTGTTTGGAAAGAACTGATGTCCTCCAACATAAAAACTATTTCTTCTGCAGTTGGCAGGTAAGGTTATTTCGGTGGGGGTTTCTTCATTTGTTTTAATCTAACTTTTAGAAATGCACAAAAAATAAAGTCCACAGACTAGAACACAGTGCTCAATCTAAACGTCTGCGACATGAAGAGTTAAGTTCTGATGACATATTACTTAAAAGGTGATCATACCGGTTACATTTAATCCATAAGACAGGTTCACATCAAAACTGTTGCTCCATTGCAAACCTCAGCAAATGTATTGCACTACCTCTGAACGCATATGGTCCATTTGTATTAGTATTTAAGGGCTTTGGTATTAAACCCCAATAAAAATACAAAATATACACAGGTATATGATTAAGGTAGTCAGTGAGTGCAAAGGAAATAGATTTAAATGGTTGTCTGAGTTCCACAAATTAGGCTGAGCGTTGCTTCCCAGGAGCAAGCTACTTCAAATGAATGTACACCAAAGTAGAAAGTTGAAACTGTGAGCTGATGACTGCCAAGACTGACTGATTTCATAATGGTTTGAACTCCCCCATCCAATTGCAAAGACCTGAGCAAGACGTACAGAGAAACACCTTTATGAGCTTGTCTATGACTTTGGCACCGCAGGGTACAGTAGACAGTTCTTATGGAAGGTTTCACTTATTCTGATCTAGTAGTGTTGACACCACTAATTTAAAATCCAAGCCAAGGTGCTGATCATTCTCAATTTCAAATAATTTTCACAAGACACATCATGCTGAACACCTTGGAAAATCAATTCTATAAGTATTATCATTGCAGCTCATAAATAAAGGTTACTCTCACAAATAAGGCAGGTAGAAATCAGCCTCTTGCCTGGAGTCAGATGCTGTAAACTATCTGTTGGTAACTGAACTGCTTCAGAAATCATCTTTCCTTTTCACCTTGCACCTACCACTTCAGATACCATCAGTACCCAGTGTTTCTTTGGAACAAAATTTTACTAATATAGTTGAAATGTCACTGTGTTGATGTTATTTATTTGGCTGACAAAATGAGAAACATGCTGAACAGATTCCAGAATGAAGGAGTCTGAGGGGTTGGGAGGAAAAATACACACACACACTTGAAACCTTCAAAATAGACTTTATATTGTTCTGTGTCTATCTTATGCTCAAATACTTTCAGAAAGCTATGAAGTGAGCCACCTTTTCTATGGCAACAACACTAAGAACAATGTTGAATTTCCATCATCTAATTTAATTCTATTGATGGGATCTTATGATAGCGATGATGCTTAAAACGTTCCAAACTCAAAATGCCTTAGCATTTCCCTCCCACTGAAAGAATTTAGTTTGTATTATTTTAAACTCATAGTTGAAAATATCTTATGATACAACTGTAATGTAGGACACAATTGTCAGTATTAAGAGTATATCTAAAAGGTCAGGCTGTAATAATATCAAAATGGAAAAAAAATAGAAAAGGAATACTGCTAAGATATCACCTCTTATGGTTATCAGATATTCTATAAAAATACCTGTTTATACTATGTAGCATGAGCAGTTGTTTTCTGTTACAAAGTATGCATATTCATCACTCAAGAGATACACAGCACCAAGAACTTAAAGTATGCATTCACATTTCATTCCTGTTCATAAACTTAAAGGTCACTATTTTTTCCCCATGAAAGTCTCTCAAGTGTTGGAAATGAAATTATGTGTGTTTGTCAAGGGCCAAGTGGGTGGGATTCCAGGCCCCTGACTTCAATAAGTGGCTGAAAGTCCCAGCTAAACTCTGTAGGGCATTTAGGTCTTAAAAGATAAAATCTGCAACTGTTCCAGAAGAAATAAAGAAAATTCAGGAAGTACTTCAAGGGGTGATAGACTTCAATCTATATCCACAACTGATTGTATGTTCTTACTTGTGTACCAGTTCTTTACCCTGAAGAAAAGTGTACACATATATTTTTTCCTAGAGAACACTATGTAGCATATGTTAACAGTGACATAAATAAAGTGTCCAGCGATCAATTAATTTCTTTCATAAAGGTGCAATATTATTGGAAAAATTGTGAAGATTACAAATAACAAAGAAGTAAATTTAAATCTGATTGGGGGACTACTTCCTTCTTTACAATTTTGTTTGGGACCTCAGTAGCAGGAGCTGGTGGGAACAACAATATTGGGAAAGCACTGAGCGACTTCCTCAAGGGAAGATTCTACCTTATCCCATAGAGATAAAAACTTTTTTTTTTTCCTCCCCTTAAATGAAAAGTATAAAAGGAGTAGATGTTCTATACAGGGAATTTTTTTTTTTAAACCAGTTGCATGTGTTAAGCAGGCACACATACTACTTATTATTTTTTTTCATATTTAATAAGATATCCAAAGTTAGTATCTTGGTCAGCAGCCTGCTCAGTTAACAGATTGCTCACCTGTATAACTTAAGGACCAACGTACATAAAGTACTTCAATCTCTGAGGACACTGAAGACCCTCTGCTTATAACTAGGCACAGAAATCAAAGCCAGGAAGCAAGTTTTAAAACAAGAAAGGAGAGTTAATAAATAGCAAGCCTAGGAGGAAGGTAGCAGAAAGCTGTGCTCATTCTGTATGCAGTAAGGTAAAACAATAAGGCTGAATAGATTAAAACCTTAGCCTAGAATATCACATAATAATCGCTTCCTTTCCTAGGGTTTTTCTGTCGCAAACATTCATACAATTCGGTTGGGAGGTGACACTGCAAAAAGCTTTTGGGTTTTGATGTTATCACATTTTATAGCTGTGAAATTTGATAATTTCACAGGTATGCAAAACACTAAGTTCTTCTAGCTTCTTTATCATTTTCTTTAAGACAGGTACGCTAAGGTAATCTTTTCAGTCTTCTGAATGTATTTATTATTTACTTATATTTACCAGGAAGCCTATTGTAAAGTCTCTTCTTCGTAACAGTCTGGTGTTGAACACAGAGGAGGAACATCATTCATATAAAAGTACTGTATATTTCTCTTTACCCTGATTGCAGAGAAACTCTTAAAAAATATCCAAGAGAGGATGAATGAAGTTAAGAGAATTCTTCAGCTGTAGCTTTTGTGGTTATGAGCTCTGTTCTTTAATTGAAACTGAAGTGAGCAGCTGTTAGCTTCCCCTCTATTAAGCACTAACATGGTAGATTTGAAACAATAAACAATGTTATTTGATTTCTTACAATCAACACCCCCCCAAAAAAAAATCTGGTTGTGATACCCAGAGACTCAAAAGGCAAGCCATTTATATGATCAAGTTGGCTGTTTAGAAGTGTCAGCCTTTATGAAAGTTGTATGAATATTTATTCCTACTTACACAGTAAAGAAAGACAAACTCGTTTGCATGAAAGAGAGTATGTGTGTTTGTGACTGTCTAAAAGACAGGAAGAGGGAGGGAGAAGTGAGGGTATAGAGTTTGATACCTGTTGGCAACACCAGCAGGTTTGTGTAACTCTGTTATGTGCCAGGTTGGACTGATTCCACTCTATTTAATCTGGTACTAAATGCAAACTGTTTGAATTGAGACAGATTCAAGACACGACTGAACAGCAATGAACCACAAAGGAATTCCTGCCTATGTTAAGTGGTGTCACCTTCATGGCGGTAGGCAGCATCTAAATAAGGATTTGAATTAATCCTTTCTATAATATCCACGTAGGAACTGCCATAGGCTTTCTGTGCTGAAGCTTTGCAGTGCCTCCTGGGCTCCCCAGCCAAGCACCGTATACAGGTCTGATACTGTCTAGCAGGGATGCTGTCTGACAGCTCGGGGCTCCCAATTGAGATGCTGCTACCCAGCAGATATTGTAGCCAAGCAGAATGCAAGTATGTGTTACTCCTCTGCCTTCCTCAAAGAGAAGATGAAGCGTTTAATAGAACAGCCAGCTTCAGGGGTCGACAGACTCCTGCATTTCTTCTCTGGGAGCCCTGGCAGTGATGCAACTAATGAGCAACTGGAGCTAAGGGGCTTTCTCCCTTTCTGAAGTTTCAGCTGGGTGCATTATCTGTTTAGCCAAGCAAAGGAACGGAAGGAAAACAACTTGTGGGACAGGGATGACTCCTGGCTAGTTAAGGGTAAAGATTCATTCCCATCTCTCCTTTTAAGAGGAAGAGCGGTATTTCTGGGATGCTTTCCTCTCTGAAAGTAAGAAAGGAAGCTATCATACCACTGCTATTTATTTATTTACCTAGGGGGTGCAAAGCTTTAGGGGGAGGAAAGGTGGTGATAAATCAGAGGGATTTCCCCCCCTCATGGTTCTTGCAGCCTCCTCCTCCCTCATTTACATATCTGGCTGGTGGGTGATTTTTATTCTCAGCACGAAAACTGCAATCTATTTCAATGCATGAATGCAGCCCTGCATCTATTCAACCCACTGAAATAGCCCAGAGACTTACTGTACTAAATAAGAAAACAAGGAGAAGAAACGCATTCTCCAGCCTTGGAAACAACCCTCTGTGATCCAAAGTCCTCCTGATCCTTTAGAGAGGAGGAAGAAGGGAAGAGGGGGGCAAAGCAACACACCCCAAGAAACAAACATGAAAAATAGCCACACCACCACCACCACCACTCCTCCTCCCAAGGGAATAAAAAAAAAAAAAAATCCTAACTAGCACCCCATGACATTTTCATTATCAGGAATTTCAAAACATTCGACTTAATGAGCCACTACAGTCAGCCTAACACTGTACCTATTAACGAGAAAGGCACCGGCACAGCGCACCTTCCAAAAACACAGACACTTAAGTCAAAAAGAAATCTACAGAGAGACAGCCCTCTGCCAGCGAGACGTAAATAATATTAATAAAATACTCACTCTTCCAAGGACCAAGGAAACCGGTCGCCAACAGCCACTTCACGCGCAGATTTACAGGGTGAGGTAAAAAAACATTAGCCAGTCCCTGTGAACAGGCAGGATTCTCCAGATTTTCTTTTCATGCTTTTGGAGGCTGCTGATGCTGGAGGAGATGCTGGGTTTTTAGCTTCTCGGGTTTCTGTGCCTGCATGCTAAAGTGCGGTTATTAATTTCTCCCTTCGCACAAGCCAGCGGCAGCAGCACGTCTCCAGGAAAGCAGGGATATTCCAAATAAATCCACTAATTCCGGGTCTGAGCGCTCCAACGTGCCTGCCTGCCAAATGTAACTGTGAAGTGATGTGGAAAAGTGAGCCGGGAGCCTCCCCTGACAGCTCTTATTGGGCTGATCTCGGAGGCAGGTCTAGCGCTTGGAAATTCATGTAAGCAGTTTTGGGTGGTGGTTTGCCTCCCTCCCTCTCCTCCACACCCCCCTACCCCGCCTTTAACCCGGTAAGCACACAACTTTCCAACAAACGGCGGCGCCGCTCGCTCCGCGGCGGGCGCCCGCACCGCCAGCTCCCCGCCGGGGCATGTCCCTGCGGCCGGCCCGAGGCCGCGGGGGCGGGCGCACGGGCGGCAGCCGGCGGGGGCCGCGGGAGGCCGGGCGCTGGGGCGCGGGGCCAGCGGGGGGGCGGCCGCCGGGGCAGCTCGGCGGGGCTGGGACGTGCCCGGGGCGCCGGGAGGCGGGTGGGGGAGGGCGGGCGGGCGAGCGGCGGTAACGCGCCGCGGGGGGCGCGCAGGCGGCGGGCGGGAGGGAGCCCCGGTCCCCCGAGGCCGTGCCCGCCGCGGGGGGGGCGGACACTGGGCAGCGGGTAGCGGCCGGGCTGCGGGCACCGCCGGTCGGGCGGAGGCAGGAGCCCGGGGGGCTGCGGAGGGGCCAGGAGGGGCGGGAGCAGCTCATCCCTGACAGGCGCGGCGGGAGAGGCAGTCGGACGCCCCGGGGACGGGGAGGGCATCCTTCAAAAACCCTTTTCCAAACAAACCCCGAAGAACTGCAAGCATTTAATTTTTCTCTCGTGCTGTTTTAAAGCCAAGGGTGGCAATCAAATTATAAGCAGGAGCCTGAACCAGCCTAAACGCAGAGCAGAGCCAAGACCTCCACACAGCAAGAGATGCTGAAGGGCACCCTCAGTACAGTAAGTTTTGACCATCGCCCAGTTTCCCGTTCCTCCTTGTGACTGACAGTGCTGTTATCCTGCAGAACCGGGCTGGTGAAATGCCAGGAAGAGGCTGAGGGGCCCTCAGCATTGAGGATCCTCAACTGTCTTGGACTTTAAAGAGCTGGAGGGTGCTCATCCCTGCGGGGGGCTCAGCACAGCTCCAGCAGGGCTGACGGCAGAGGGCTGAGGAATGCCACAGCCCGTGCCATGACAGGCCCACGCGACTCCTTTGCCCATCTTCTTTATCAATTGGATTCATGAGTCTCTTCCTTTTTATGCTGCATGTATTATCTACTGGCAGACTAAAGGTATTATACTTGATAATTACATACAACATAGCTCTAACGTTACCACTGCCTATATCCCTTTTTTTCCCCCAAAACGTTACCACTGCCTATATCCCTTTTTTTCCCCCAAGTTTAACCTTTACCAAAAGAGAAGGGGTCAGCATTGTGCTAGGAACACAACGCAGAGACAGGGTCAGGTACAGACAAGGACTCTTAAGATGGAGGAATGAGTCAACACTTAAGCTTCCACAACAGTACTAGTTAAGTGCACTCAGCTCCATCCTCATTCTCCAATTTCTCATCACCAGTATTAAGTTGTGTTTAAGATGAGTGTTCGGTGCAGTTCTGTATTATTAAAGCTGGTCCATTGCTCAGCTTTGTTTTTAAATGGCTAGTCATCTTAAACCCACCCATATAATTGGAAAACCTTTTAACCTTAAGCACAAAAAAATGACTGCATTGTTGAAGATCTCTAGGATTGCAGAAATTGGACCTTAACATTCCTCTATATTGTAAGAATACCATATAATGTAGTTTAATGATTGTTAACCTTATTTTTATGCTGATATTATGTGTGCTCACATGTATAGTGAATAAGACCTGCATTTGGAGCTTTTATGTGCTTCATTTGAACTAAACACAAGTTACTGCAGATAACGTGCATTTCTTGCACAAGTATTCATTCTGAGAAGCCTCAAATTCATCAGAAGGTAGCAAAATGTACCAAAATTTTACATTTTTCAAGGGCAATGAGGAAACATCTAACTATTTCTTTGCTTCCCTAAGCCCAAACATTTACTTTCCAAGCTGTGAGCCTGGGATGATTCCTTGGAGAAGGATGGATATAAAATACACAATACTTACTTGAAGCAGGCAGAAAGCCTTGAGGGAAATACAAAACACTTTGCAGTGCAAGAGATAACATCAGAAATCTGGCTTCCTTTACCTGAGGTCCTGCTGAGGCAAAGGGTATTTTTCTCCCCCGTCTTTCCACCAACTGAACACCACAGTGAGAATATAGGTGCTGTCACAAGGAAACATGAGGATATTTAGCCTATGTTTACTCCTGGCAATTAATGACAGTTTTCAAACTTTTTTTTTTAATGTTTCAGTAAGAGTAGTTGCACACCTTGTTTTCATTTCTACTAAAAATACCTGATGGAAGCAACCAAGAATAAAAATTCTCGCTAATAAGATTGGGTTAGATCCCTTGCGTCTGCTTTAAACTGGCAGTACAGTTATGTGTGGGAAGAAAGCTAATGGTAGAGGTTGTACCTCTAAGTACAGCTTAAAAGTTTAGGTTTTGTTTTGATTTCAACCTTTGACTTTTGCCATTTGTTCTATGTGACCTTTCTTGCAGTTGGAAATTACTGGGGCAAATGCTATGCTCTTTCATCCTCAAGTTGTAGGAGAGGGTGGTAAGTGTCTTGTTAAAATGGATTGAGTCATCCGTGGAGTCCCCTGTTGCAAAACCTTTTGGATTGAGTAAATCTTGACAGGAAGAAGTGTACAGATTAATATTTAATTTAAAAAATAATCCTGGAATACTAAAGGAACATTTACAACTTTCTGCGTCCTATCCAAACTAAATGATTTAATGATATTTGTTATAGTGACACACAGAGACAATATCACATAGCACTGTTGAGTCTACTGGCTAAAAATTGTTTCTTCTTAAATATCTTAAATACATATTATAAGGAAGATCCTTCCTCTGTCTCCTCAATGATCATTTCATTTTTTAAGCAAAAAGCAGCTCTGACTGCAATTGAAATAGGATCAAGATTTTTAGTTTAATAACTCTAGTAAAGAAAAAAAATAAATCTACAAGATGTGTGTGACAATGCATCCTGGATCAAACTTGAATTTAATTTTTAGTATTAAATCTTTGTACCAGAAAAAAAACCCAAACAACTTATACAGAAGGGGGTGGATGTTTCTAGGTTTTCTTTTTCCTTTTTTTCTGTGTCTTTTTGTTGTGGGTTTGTTGCTGGGTTTTTCTAGTTACTTTTTTGTTTTGTTTGGTTGAGGGTTTTTTGTTTTGGCTTTTATTTTCCTGTTTGGATTTTTTTGTGTTGGTGTTTGGGGTTTTTTTTTTGGGGGGGGGTTGACTGATTGTGACTCCTAAGGGGGGAAAATTAACCTCTGCTTGGAAGAGAACCTGGAAATTTTCTTGCATATTTGCTTTTATGAGTAAGAAGGATTAAAACCCCAATGTGACTTCTTATTCATACACAGACAGGAAATACCTGTCTATCATCTAAAAAAAAAAAGTGTGGCATAAAGTAATTCAAGCATCTTTTCACCCTTTTATATTTTTGTGAAAACAGTTGTTGATTATCATACAACTCTTTGTTCCTCAGCATTGCAAAGCAGTGCAATAAACTGCTTTTTTGAAGTCAGAGAATTTAGACCTTACTGCTTAAAAATATTCAATAGAACTGACCTGAAATGAGCTCTTAAGGGGCAACTCAATTACAACACAGCGTCATCTTATTTAAATAGCAACGTAAAAGTCAGGAACTTGAAAGGGGTGGGGAGGTGAGTGAAGGGAAGTATGCCTGGGAAAGAAACCAGTGTTAATTCCTCATATTCAGATTTTATTTCATCAGATCACCTAGTAACGAGATATTTCCCTCAATGTATCAGCAGCTGATTTAAGTTTTTAATACACTGTATAGGGCCAGATCCAAAATTACCTGAGGTTAATGAGTTCAGTGGGAATTACTTGATCAAGATAAATTACTTTACTGCAAGCTACTTTTGCTTACAGGGATTACCACTGCCGTGACACTTCAAAGTAATATTAATAATATAAATTAATAATTGATCTCAAAGTTACTAAAGCAAGTTTACAGAACAGTAGTATAACCTTAATTATTCTAGTAAGCTTTAAATAAATTCAGTGCTATTTTCTTAGGCAATATCCACACACTCTACCTAGCTTGTACCTTTTGCTCAAGTTGTGAGGGACTACTCCTGAATTTAATTTGCTTTGAAAGGCTAGAATTCACATTCCATAAACTAAGAAGAAACAGGGAGACTTATCTTAAGTCCAGAACATTTCTGAATAAAATAGTGCTCTTATCAGTTCACTATGTCAGTAGAGAGACATAATGACCTATGAAATGTAGGTTCTTATCACTGTCTTGTAACCTTTAAACCCTACTTGTATACAGTTATCACAAGTTGGTTATCATGAAAAATAATGATCCCCTGTGTTTGGGAAGTCACTGAAGACATCCATAACTTGAAAAAGTTCCATTATATAATGCTTACAACGGATATTATGGATTAAAACAAAGGAAATCATACAACTGGCCCATGGGATGAAGGTTTATGGGTTAGGGTAAGGTGGGTTTTGTTGTTTTTTTCGGGGGTGGGGGTTGGTGGGGGTTTGGGTTTTTTTGGTTGGATTGGTTTTTGGTTGGTTTTTTTTTTGTGTGTGTGTGGTTTTTTTTTTTGGGGGGGGAGTGGTGGTGACAGAAATTAATGATTTCATTTTAACAGGGAAAGCTAAAAACAATGAGAAAATGAGAAACTTAAGTGAGGTATTTGTAATGGAATGCCAGATCTCTTTATAGAGATCAAAACTGTTAAAATTGAATATCCAGTACTGGTACAGAAAGCTTGAAAAAACCCACTGATGAAAGAACAGACCATAAAGCAACAGCATCCATAAGTGACAAAAATTCTCAATCACTAAAAATACTTGCTTTCCAGTCTAGCTTTCTGTGAAAGGTATCTAATCAAAGTCCATTCCCTTGCTACTCAATACGTAAAAAAAATAAATGCATTGATTTTGACTAAGTTATTTTCACTTGGATTGGGCAAACACGTCTTTATAACCATGCAAAGTCCAATCCAGCCCATGGACTGTCAAACAGGAAGGTTAAACCCAACAGCAGCCCTTAGAAAAATCTTTTTCCTGTCCCAAAATTGCTCTATTTAGTAAAATAAAACATAACTAGTTCTAAGACCACTTGAAAATCTCTAGAGATTTTAAAACATAAAAAAATCCAACTACTAATTTGTGTACCAGATGCCCCAATGATATTATGGCATGCATAAAAATAACAACACATTATCTGGTTTTATTATTCCTTGGGTACTGTTTGCAATTTTGATTAGCTGCTGCCAGGTTGACTATTAGAAACACAAATATTTCTTTTGTAAATCAAACACTAAGATAAAGACAAAGGAAAATTATATCAAGCAAGGCAATCAACCATTATTTTTGTACATAAATGTTCTGATACAATTTGGAAAGTTAATATTTTGCTTTTAGTTTTCAATATGCCTTGTGAATGTAGGTAACTGGATCAGTTTCAGTAGCTGTGCAAATATTGTTTGCTCTACCTCAAGTGCCCTCTAGTGTGCAGTAATTAAGCAGGTTAAAATAATTTTTTCCCTCCTTTTTCCTAACAGCCACAGTTTTAAATCCCAAAGTAACGTGTAACGCTGCTTTTCTTTTCAGAGGAAAGAGAAATTCAAAGAGAAAATCATGTTCACTGCATTAGTTGTGTGTATATAAATGAATTAGCTCCTTTATATAAAATCAAATCACCCCTTTGCTGTCAAGTTTTTATTCTCAGGGGTATTAGTTAAATAAAGCCTAATACTTCTTCTGGACATTGTGCAAGTGTTGTTGAGACACAAACAGTTTTCAATGTTATCAGAATCAAAACAACAGTCTTCTCTATCTGAAAAAGGAAATTAGCATATTCATCAGCAAAACATGACCCTAGAACAAAATTTAACAACAAAACCCCTAATTATGCTTCTACAGTTTTTTTGTTTGGTTGTGGCTTTTTATTATTATTATTTTTTTTAAAGTACTGGGCAGCACTGATAATCCTGGCTTTCAAAGTTATTTTTAGCTATTCTAGGCAAACACAAATACACCCTAAAAATATACACTAATTTGTGACAAATAGAAGTACTCATATATAAGACACCTATATACCATTCTTTATCAGCACATGATTGAATAAGGCCAGAATGAAAGTCTGTGACTTTTTGTTAGCAGTTTAGAAAATAAGTAATTCTACATGAATATAAATTAAAAAAAAAAATAGAGGTACACATGTAACAAGTTCTGTGTGTTTTCTTCTGTCCTTAAGAGCAGATTAATCTGTCCTTCCGTTATGCTGATGTGCTCGGTCAAAATTTTGACATTACTTGGCTGGACAGGTTGTGTCATGTCTGTCAGTGATAGGAAGTTCTGTACGATGTTGCTCTTTGGCTGCAGGAGGCAACGCACGCAGCCAAGCAGCTATAGCTGTTTAACTGCCGTATCAGCAGGACAGAAGAAGGCTGTCTGACAACAGATAAAGAAGAAAGGGAGGATGCGAAGAGAAAGAATGTTAAGAGTTGATAGTCAGGAGAGGTAAAATTACCAGGTACAGCTCCAAGAACAAATAATGAAAAATATCAGTAACTGTACCTGCAAGAGGTAGTTAATCATATTTCTCAGGTGCTCCTCAATTTAAAAAGCAGACTTGAGTTGCCCACCTGACTCTCCACTGAACAAATGAGTGAATATTTGGGGGAGAAACACTGAAAACTTTTTCCTATTCCTCATTTCATTGTGGTCTGGCTTCAGAGCCAAGTCTTCACTTTCAAGCAGGATTTACCATAAAATTTCATAATAGAAAGCTTAAGCATACTATAAACAAAACAGATTTTTAATGGACTTCTATCTGAGAGCTGAGGTAAGAGGGATGGGTGGATCCCAGGAGAGATGAAATGCTTGTATATACTAGGGATATGCTACAAGGTGAGAGAATTGAATTTTTTATGAGTTGCAAAATCAGTTGGACTTCCTATAAGTGGAAAGAGTCATCATCAGTATCTGAGCTAGGGCTGTGGCTGCAGTGTTGTGGTTTCCAAGTGGGGTGCTGAGAGAAGCCAACAGGATTGTTTCCTGTTTGCTTAGCTTAGACTCTTCCCTGCTTAGCATGTTGGCTCTTTTGATTTTCTTTTTTTTCAATTTAACTATTCCTCATCCATTCCAGAGAGAACGCAATTTTCTAGCATAGTTTTTGGCATACATATGAAGCTAATAAAATAGAAAGCTGAACAACTCTGTACACCAATACACAGTTTTCTAACACTCAACAGTTTATTTAAATCTGTCTCAATAGCCACACTATGCCCAGGCAATGTGATGGCAGTAGTGCAACTAGATTTATTCCAGAAACACCATCAGAAAAGACCCTCTCATACTTTAGAGCAAGTACAGACCCAATGTACATGTTAGTAGGGGCTAGACAGGGCTTGGTGGTGATTTAGAGAAATAAACTATATTAATTACCATCAGGTTTGAGCAAACTTATCCAGACTGTGTTCAGCCTTCATCATAACAGTGCAGTGATATGGGTGAACTGCTACTACAGCATTAGTAAAATATACCTGCTATAGGTACTAGTAGAACATAAGGAAAGGGAAAAGCCTTTCAAGTGGCAAGGATATCTCTGTGCCATAAAATGGGTAACTTCAGAGATTTCTTGTTTGGAACAAAGGTAACAATGCTGTCAATTTTTAAGTTTAAACCAGCTCATCATGAAGGTGCCTTCCTCAACTAGAGTAGGAATAGCATATCTTAGGTCCATGTGAAGGTGGCAATGATAAGTAGAACTGAAGGTAGGTGTGGTTACTAATAGAAACAAAAGGAAAAGTAGCACAAGCCTCACATTTCAACACATACCACCTGAAGAAACTCCCAGTAAGGTAGTTTGCATACTCCATAACCCAAATCTAATAACAACACAAACTGAAATTTGGCTGCCAGTCCAAATTGTATTTGTTTTCCCATTCTGAATTCAGTGACAGATTAGGAATATATGCTTATTTCAAAGTACTTTTCTTCAGAGATTTCTGGTTTGTTTATTTAATTAGGAAGGTAAGTCAACATATTGCCCATAAAGTCATTTTTTCAGTCACTGCTGACATCGTAGTTTGGCAGACTGATTTAAAAGAAAAAAAAAGGGGGGGGGGGGGGGGAAGGTAATGCTGTGGTAAAATAATCCATTTCCCCTAAAAATATTTCTGGTGCATATGTATCAAATACTGCTAATGAAGGAGAGTATAAATCATTTAAATCCCCAGAATTTAATGCTGAAGTACTTTTCTTTCTCAGTGAGTAGCTAAAAAAGCAGAGTACGTAGAAGAAGAATAATTTTACTGAAAAGAGCTAGTTTTAATGCCAGTAGTTTTAGTGAATCAACTAAATACTTTCTGAAACATCTATCTGCATTCATTTTAAAACTTTGAAGGTAGTATTTGTCGCCATACAGTAGTAAAATCAAACAAATAAGTGTCTGAGACTGAGATGCTAGAAATAACATCCTCCACGGGAAAGAACATGAAAATTGTGTGGCAAATAGTTGTTACTTGTTGATCCTCAGTTTCTTTGCAAGACCTTTGAAGTAAAGAGACAGAAGTAAAAGGCAGTGTTCTCCATGAATTACTAGAGTCAAATAAGCCAGTTGTGGCAGCACTGCAGGAATAGTACAGCCTGATTCACTACTGTGCTAACTTCAGTAATTCCAGTTTAACACTGGAGTAACAATGTGGTAAAAGACGACCCATATTTTTATTTAAATTAAAGTATCTAATATTCATCAAATATTTATAAGAATATATAACAAATAATTGTGGCAAACATTGCATAATAAAGATGAAAAGGAAATTAACCTTGTGAATTTTTAAGCTGAAGAATAAAGACCATTACATTAATAAGACTTAATTATATCATTAAATATTTAAAATTATGTCCTCTAATAAATGTTTTTATTTAACATATTTCTTTTTTATCTATTACTTTAGTAAAATGCCTTTAAGATACAAATAAAAACCCAGCAGAGCTCTTTCTTTTGATAGCCATGCAATTACAAAAAAAAGCGAGAAGGGAGCCATATGTTAGTTCTTCAACTCAAGGTCACCTTTCAGGACAGAACAGTCTGTACTTCTACAAGCCTAAACTCCCTGCCTGGATGGGCTGGTGAGGGGCTGCATCTTTGTTAAGCATTTTTGTTCAATTACTCTTTCTTTTCTTTTTCTAGGACTGGCTTGGCTCTATCTGTGCTAATGAAGTAAGTTAAGCTAGCGCAAATAAAGCTTATTGCCTTCCATGTTTCTAACATTCCATCTAACACCTAACCCTATTGAACACCTATTAAAATGGATACAGCGGACAGTGTGTTCAAGTATCAGCTTCTAGCCTGCACTGATGAGTCCCTCCCTTGCTATCACTGACAGAACACGTGCACAAGCAACAGTTGGAAACTAGCAGGAAATCTTCAGCACCTTGCAAACAAGAGAAAGGGTCAGTTTGCTTACAGAGGGTTGTAGGGTACAACCTCTGCAAGGAATTAGACACACCCCATCATGCCTGTGTCAATGTCACAAATACTTTTCCTTACATTAATTTACCCCAACTTACTCTCTCCAGAGGTTTATGACTATTCTGCAAAGAGAAATCCAAGGAAGACTTACAGCAAAAAGCTTCTGATTCAAACCAAATGCCAGTCAACAGTTCAACCCACAAGGTTATACTTCTATTAGAAAGATATTTTTTTTTCTCCAGCACACCTCCAAAATTATGGCACTTGAAAGTAACATTTATGTCTCTTCAATGTACTCCAGTTATTCTTTCCACCTTGACTGTACATACAAGCCACACACCCAGGTAGCCTGCTCATCTCAGCTTTCTGCTGAAAAACCATGCATTACATGCACTTGCAGAAACACTGATTAAAATCAAATGGCAAACACTAACAAATCAAATCTAACTCATCAGCATTTCAGATTTATCAGAGGCTACAATTTAATGATGCTTTAGTGAAAATTCTCTTCATTTACAAGCCCACAAATACAAAGCCCTATCTGTTTAGCTATTGTGCTTTTTCAAGTTAAGCCATTCTTTCCGTTTGCCACAGTAATACTTATTTGGATTTAATCCCCACAAATTGTTGTTTATTTTTGTAATATTCTTTTGATTTGTCTTCTGTATATTGTGTGTTTTGTTGCTGTGATTGTCTTCCCACTATTCCTCACCATTTCCCACTCATCTATCTGTCATCACCCATACTGTAATTACAGAAATGTTATTTGCTGGTAGACAGATGCATAGGGTTGCTGGCAGGAGTACTACCATTATGCAGTGCAAATACTGTGCAGAATATTAAAGAATCATATGAATTAAATCTTAGTGAAAGAGTATTCTTCAGAGTTACCAAAAAGATGGAACCAAGTCTGTTTTGCTTGTTTAGCCTTTGGACAACTCATCTAAAACTAGGTAACATTTATTTACATTTGGCAGCTAAGAGTGCACTGGAGATATAGTCTTCTAATTAACATGCATGATGCTGCAAATATAAACAGGGATAAACACATATTCCATTATATATAGCTGCCAGTCAAATTGTTACAGTATTCTTTTCAGTGCACAAGTAAAACAATACTACAAAGCAAACAAGCAAAACAAGCATTGAGCTTTCACTTCAGTACCTGCCTAATAAACGAGTTCCCTGAAGATAAGGTATGACGTTATTTGGAATAGCTACAAAAAAAAAAAAAAAAGCAAGTTTCCCGGTAGTGTCATGTCCTACCGCTTCATTTAACTAAAGCTCAAGGGGCAACAGAAATAACATGTGAGCTTCCACTAGTGTTACGTTTTACTTTGCCTTAAAGTTTCCATGGATAAGACATCTGTTTCTAACTGACAAGGTTCAGAACAGTGATAAGTGACATGTGCTTACAACTAAAAAGCTTAATCTGCAGAACAAATAAGGAATAAAATATATATTATTGGTCCAAATGGATCACCACTGAAACTCAAGGTAAAACAGTCTTGCTACACACATGTACAAACATGTTAATGTTAAGTGGATGTTGGAAATTCCCTGGCAACTGCTTATCAGCTGTGTCACCACTGGTGCCTGCGTCACCTGGGTGCATGTTTCAGTAGTATGTATGGTCTAGAAGAGTCCACTACCATGTCTTCCTTTGCATTGGTCAGGTTGGCAAAGAACATGTGAAGATACTGCCAGCACACAGGAACACTGGAACCACCAAGCTGAAGATACTTTCCTGTGGTAATTTTTCCTTTCCTTTTCACTTCAGTGAAAGAATGATTCTCAGCAGTGTGCCTCGAGTGCTTTTTCCTCCCAAGTGCTAGCTTCATAACTGATATACATGCGTGCACATCTGGGGCCAAGGTGCACATGTGCTTGTATAGACTGCTTATACCATAGAGGTTTACAAATGCTCAGTACATTGTAAGATCTCTTCTGAAAAACATAGTGACTGCTGCCATTGAGAGTGAGACTGTGTTTATCATTTGCTTTATTGTTCAGCCCAGATGTGTTTGGGCAGGTGTGTGGTCTTCATACAAAGCTCTCTGTTAAAGTGCCTTCACACAGACTTTTAGTCTCCACACCACAGTTCATTGCACACCCTTATCCTGAGTAGTCTCATACATAATTTAAATGTTTAATGCAAAGTAAAGCTAATGTTAACAATACATATTTTTGAAGCCTGACAGTATAATGCTTTATTTCCTAAAGGAATAACTGGAGTGATCCATAAGCAAATAGAAACTCAAGTAACACCATCTGAACAGATATAAATTGTGCTCATCCTTGAGAAATCTTAGAGTGTATGCATCCCTCCGTCCTCCTCAAGCAGGCAAAGTACAATTTACCATGTGGGTTCCTTTCAGATAAGGTATTGAAAGCTGCAGTGCACTCTATTCTGTATTAGTATTAATGACACTTTTGGAGCTGTGATGTCTTTGATATGTATTGTGCACTGCTGACTGATGGCTCTTTCTAACCTAGAAAGGTACTTTGTCTTAGCAGCTTTGTGTGGGCTGGGATTGGAGGCCACAATAATATTTTGAAGTTGAGGATTTAAAATTAATACAAAGTATCATATCATGAAAATTGAGATAGTAATACCCTTTAAAGTCACCCTAAACTTTCTTTGTCCATGCAGGAAATTATTAGATATTATCCTGTTTTGCTACTGGATATTCTTTATTGCTATTCATTCTCAGAGTCAGTGGATGAGAATCCACACAAAGAAGAGCAGGGACAGCAGAATCATCCTTGTTGTGCACTTTCTTTTGCATACTTGCTGCAAAGGCCCCCAGATTCTTTTATAAATGCTCAGAAATAACAATTCTGGTAATTGCATGACTAATAGTTTCATTATTAGAAAGCGGTATCTTTTGCATACAACAAATGGAGATGATACTAATATCAGCACTGAAAAAAAAGGAGGGAATTATTTATCAGAGGGAAAAAGATAAACTTAAAAGATTAATTTGTGGCATGTCATCTTCGTAACCTGTGTTATAACCTACCTATAACAAACACACATTAAACAACAACTTGCAAATTGATTCCACATATTCTCATCTATTTCTTTCACAATACTAGTAATACTTAAAATAATTTTGCATAAGAGAACACTCATTCTGCTACAAGATTTTAATAAAGCATCTGAAGTGCAAGCAGTGATTAAGAACACAAAGAATTGGGGACAGAAGAAAATTTTGGCTTCAGTAGGATATCAGATGGTTGCTAGGAATGGAAAGCTATGAACAACTCTGCTAGTGATCAGTGTAGTTTCTAGTAGAGCACTGTTTACTCTGCAGAAGCACTTTTACACTAACATTGAGCAGTCATCTTAGCAGTCTCAGAGAGGAAAAGGACACAACTGCTGGCTGAACTCTTGCTCTTAGGAGCAGCCTCTTGAGATCAGGTTTGAGAAACACCAGCTGAGGAACATGGGAAACAATCAGTACTGTTACTCACACTGAACCTGTTCTATGAATAGAAAACTTCATTCGCTAGGCTTGTCAATCTATCACCAAGAAAAAGAAATAGAGGGGAAAATCAAAAGGTTAGTATGTTATCTTCTCCAAAAATCAGATTTCAGTCACCCTGGGAAAGTGCTGTGCTTGGATACTTTCACTTTGGTTCTACAGTCTGTAACATGTCCCTAACTGTCATTGGTACTGAGCTTTCTCTTGGTACTACTAAAAGGTCACAGAGCATCAGGGAGGTGGAAGGATACTTCCACTTAAGTGACCATAAGAAGATGTCTTTAGGTTTAATGTGAAGCAGAAAGAATTGAAACATTTTTTCTATGATTCTTATCTGTCAATGACAAGACTCAAAAAAGTAGTGCCTTCCATCATTGAGCTTTTGTCTCAAGTCTATCAAAGACCAAAGGTTAGCTCCTCAACAGCGATGATGCTGGCTGGACCAGGCATTCAGGTAGTCTGGTTTCTCATATTTCTGAGCTAACATGGAAAACAAAGGATCACAGATTGCAAGAGCAGAAAAGACAAGTGGAAAACAATCTAAGGGAAAAACAACTGGTAAGTCTCAAATATTACCTTCAAGAATGAAGAGAAATTAGTGAATTCCACTATCCACTTTACTTAGAAAGACAGAGTTCAGTGGCATCAATATAAATTGGAAGAAAATCCTCTGCTATGAAAGCAAAGTGAGTGACTAATTCAGTTCTCAGAGCAAAGTAGAGGACAGTAATGGTTAAATCTGACCCTGTAAGGTGCCACATGGTAGCCTACAAGCATAGAGTGCTCAGCACTTCTGAGGGTCAAGCCTTTGGCACTCTGGCATTTGAGATTCAGTCACTCTATAGATTAGGATTGATCTCCCCTGTCTCTGGATAAAAAAAAACCCAACAAACAAACTGTAACCTTGAAATTGTCATCCAAACCTGGAGTCCAGCCAAAATAGCAGAGATAGAATCCCCTTGAGAAGCAGAACAGCAGCCCCAGAGGTCACTATCGAGGCATCAAATAGAAACAGTGGATTTTGATACAGCAAGGATTTGTGTAATTTCATTTTTTATTCAAAAAACAAAAGTGTAATCATATCCCCCCTCATCCCCTCCCCAAAATGCAGAGTTGCATCCATCTCCATTTAAACACAGACACTCAGAGGGTATCTTAATATCCTTTTAGAATAGAAAGTGCACAAAAGCATGTTTGAAAGCAGAGCCGTTATACAAGACAACATTCTTACTCTGTGGCAACAGGAAAGTTTTTTGCTACTGTTGTTTTAAGTCACAGGAGTGGTCAGCAGCTTTGAAGTTGTACAGATGAAGCAAACCATATTCAAGCTAGGAATGGCACCAGCCAGCTCACCAGAAGGAGGAATAACAAGTTATCAAGCTTTTACTATCTGTTGCAAAACAAGACAATTTGGATTCTGGGGTGAGTTGGGTTTTTTAGTTTGTTTTGGGGAGTTTTTTTGGTTTTGTTGGTGTTTTTTTTTTTTCTTTTTGGTGTAGTGTTTTGGGTTTTTTTGTTGTTTTCGTGTTTGTGGGGGTTTTTTGGTTTGTTTTTTGTTTTTTGGGTTTTGGGTTGTTTTTTTTTTTGCTTTAGGTGGGGCAATATTCTGATTTCAAATAAATAAAAAACTCAAGCAGCTGTAGGTTCTGTTTCCTCAAAAGCCCAAAACTCTACTTCAGATTCACTGAAGCAGAGGAAAGCAGACCACAGAATGATGTCAAATGATTATGACTAAACATAGCTCACGGCAATGTCTGCATTGCATATTATTTCCTTATTTTTAATGGGGCAACACCCAGAAGACACCAAACGTGCAACTGTACAGAAAGATGCACCCTCCATTCCTAGTGGTTAATCAAATCTAAAATTCCATACATTTAAACTTCAGGACTGCAGCATATCAGTCTAAAATGAAGAAAAACAGGACAGTAAATGGGAAGCCATGCAATAGTGTATCTTATAAATAAAACCAGCTACAAAAAAAGTAAATTAAGAGGCCCTCGAAGATTCATCCAAGGGAGAAGTAATATACAGATAGGAATAAACAGAGAGAAGGAAGGGTTTAGAAGGAAAGTGCAAGGAATTGGATTACTCTATCTGTGACTACATTGGTTATACAGTACACCTACCAGGAAAGCATTTTATTATCTAATATTTATCACTTTTGACGGTCACAGGTGTTCCTACTTCAAAAAGATTTTAGCAAATGCTCCTAACTGCGTGACATCTGGATACTGTCATCACACTAACAAGAGGTAACTTTTGCCACTAGGATCTGCTTTGGCAGATGTGTTTTTACTGCCACTGTTCATTTCCCTCCCTGTTAAAATGCAAAACATTAGCTTTTACTTACAAATAGATATAACCTCTTCTTTCTACACCGTGAAGTTAGTCAGATCCTTGTAATTTGTTAGTCCAACCAAAGAAAGTATTAATAGAAAAAAGGCTTACTTGATAGAATACCAGGTCAAATTCTCAGGTAATATAAATTAACGCCCATGGAACTATTATGATTGCCACTTTTTGGTAAGTATCCTTAGCATGTTTTCCATGTTGTTAAAAAAATAAAAAAAAGTCTTTAGTAAAATAAAACCTCAGGAAGGAAATCCAAAGTTTTCTGTAAACCCATAGAGAACAAGCTGCTTTGAGGTAAGGCAGAGTCAAGCTTAAAATATTTTGCAGAAAGTATTTTTCACACAAACCTAAACAAATAATGTTTGTAAACTCATTGTTTCTGGAACCCTATATGTAGCTGAGTAAAACCTACATATTGTTAAATCCCAAAGAATACCAATTTCATTCAGCTGCTCAGGCACTCCTATGGGCCTGCGGAGGGATGGCCAGGGTACCTCATGTCTTCCTTTGGCCAGGAAGGACCCTTTGCCACTTGGCTTTTTATGATGTCTAATCAGTCCTGTGCTACTGACTTCATGATTTCATTAGGATTTCAGCTCCACAATAATCTAACACTGAGCAAGATCTCTGGCCTCAGATCCAAACCACCTCATGGCTAGCTGTCTGCAAAGCACAACAGATCAAAGGGAGGTTGCTCAGCTGATGCTAGGAAATCAGATGCTTGCTGTGGTTCAGTCAGTCCTGTCAAACACTGTATAGCTTTGCAAGATTGCCTGTTGCTGGAAAGCTTTTTCCTGACAAAATCATCTTTCTTGGGATGAGAATATGGTGGAAGACATTTAAAAAGTTTTGCAGGAGGGTTTTTACCAACTTACATTTTAATTATTATCCCTTGCAAAAGAAAGCAAAAATACACAAACAGAACCTAAAAAGCTATAGCAAATATATGCTTATCTAAACAACTATCTTCATTAGATGACTGTCACATTTGTACTGGGTACTATACTTTAGTATTAACTGGTAGAAAAAGACAGTAGAATCAACAAGTCTATGATTTATGCACAATCCACCAGAGACACCTCAACAATCCAGAGTGAATAAAGAGCAAGAGTATAATGAAGTCAGAAGAAAATGATAGGATGTTTAACTAGACAAAGTACTGCAGTTCGTAAATTACTAAAGATGGACATCAAACTGCATCTTGACATTTTTAAGTGTGAACATGAAGTACTCAACAAAATACTACAGGTCTACAAAAATTCCAATTTTAGGTAATGTAGCAGTATAAAACTATGTCAGGTTAGATAATCTATACTGACAGTGATATAAATTCTATTCTGTGATCTGAGGGGTTTTTTTTGCATATTATGTTACATAAAGCATTCTACACTTACACCAAATTCTATAGGAAATTAAAACCTGATTATCAGTTGCCCAGCATCAATGTTATAAATCAAAGGCTTTGAATAATGTCCAGCATGCATCTCAGCCATGTTTCAAACTTTTAGAAAATAATTCATTTTTGGCAGACCATCTGACAAGTTTACAACTTATGATCACGGCTTACATTATGTGTCATCAGTGTTCTTTTGTTCATCTCATACCTATCAATTTTGCTCATCAAAACCTAGGGCTGTTTAAAGTGTGAAAGAAGTTTGGCATGTTATGTGGGTCATTTATGGAAATCAAGAACATGATTTAACATTAATATACATGAAAATGACTGGAAATTATGCACCAGAAATCCAGATCAGTTTGTGGCTTTTTAAACTCCATTGTATAATACAAAGCATTTTCTCAGTGAGGGAAAGAAAAATTCAGGTGGAAAAAAATATAATTACGAAATGGAAATCTAGCTTAGTTGCAGCTATGTAGTATATTAATGTTATTCTCATCACAGCAGGATATTGGTAAATAAGACTTACACCTATGAATGTTAATTTTTAAAAGCAAAATCTAGCAACTCCTATGTGTTTCTGAGTTCTGCTAAAATTTACAGCAGAACTCTAGCACCACCATGTATGGCACGATCCTTGCTTTTATAAAGAGTGAAGCAAACAGTACTCCGTTAACTAAAAAAAATGCAAACAATACAGAAAGATGTTTTTATTATTTAGGAGCAGCTGAAAAAAAGACTTTTGGAAAGCAAATGTGTCTCACTGCAATTAGGGCTATCACTGTCTCTCTATCGGAAGGTGGATCTCTGCAGAGAAAGCAGTTGTTCTTAGGTGCAACAATAAACTAGCAGAAAATGAACCCAAATTATAGGCTCCCCCCCTTCCCCCAATTAGGTGAGATTTCTGCATTTAAGATTTCCTAAACCTAGTAGAGTTTAATTTGGGCACAAGACAGCACAGCATATATCGTACTAGGAATGGTAGCCTAGCATTCATTCTGTTGTCTCATTTTATCCTTTCACAAACACAGCTAAGTTGTCCTCTTTATTTCCTTCTCATTTCTGCCTATTGTATTTATCTCTCTGTAATGTTAAAAAGGTTGGAATAGGAGCAGAAGGATGACACAAACCACAAAAAAATCCATTAACTCAGTATATTTAAAGAGGTTTTTTGGTCATGCATTATTGCCTCTTCCAGGCTTCAACAGTACATCAATCTCCTACAGCTATTTATTCCTTGTGTATAACCTGCAGTAGCTTCACCGTGCTTTTCTTCTGCTTCATTGTCACAAAGGCAACCTCCCTAACAATAAAATGAACAGTTTATGAAGGCACCATCCAGTAGGTTGAAACTTCACTGTGTGTAACGCATCTGGGAAGCTGCAGATCACATTCCAGAGCAGGACAGCTGCAGCAGGGCCAACAGGAAAACCCAAGTCACCTTAGTGCTCAGGCACCCAGCTGCTCACCGAATAGCAAATCGCAACTGAACATAAATTCCCTAGCTTTTATCTGGTGCATTGTAGATCTCAGATATGGCTCTTCTCTAGAGAAACCGACTGCTCAAATGCTGTGCCAGCACTTTGTAACTGGGGTTTTACAGGCCCTCATACCATCTGCACTGCTTGGCCCTGGTCCTCTCCCTCCTCAGCACGATCAACATATAGCGCCATCTTCCTGGGGGGACGAACACCTGACTACACCTCACACTGACTGCGTGGGGGCCGAAAGCCAGTACCACAGTGAGAAACGAGTACCTGAGGTGCTGCACATGGCTTACAGCTGAGCGGCACTGCAGCCGGGCCTGCTGGTGCTGGTGCCCTGGCTGCTTCAATAAAGTGCCTCTCGCTTTCCAGGTTCACATCAGAAGTTTAGCTCAAATATTATCCTTATCCAAAAAGGATCTCTGCTGCAGCAAAGCGTGGGGCTGCGATGGGATTGCCAGGGAACGGCAAACAGCCTTTTCCAACCCAGCGGTTACCTCAGCGCTGCAGAGGCGAGCGCAGGCCTTGCCAGGGGCCCACAGAGGCCTCCCAACTAGAGGGTGACACGCAGCGTTTCAGCCACACACGGCTGCAGGCAGTACCTACCTTGCGCTTGCCCAGGTGTCACTGCGTTTAATTTAATGTAGGTTTGTGATGAAGCAGGGTGATAAACATGTTGGAATGCCGCTTCTGCTGCCCCTGGTTGCGGGCCAGCGGGGAGCCGAACCGCTGGGCAGAGGCAGGACTGTTCCATCGGCAGCGTTCCTGCTGTTCAGCACTGCTCCCTCAAGTCCTTTTTGTTAAGAAAGGGCACCTTATTTGCTGTGTTGGACAGGTACGCCTCCTTTTTAACTAGGCATCAGAGCCCGCTTACAAACACGAGGCCAAATTCAGCTAAAACTAAAGAAATCTGTAATCCTGCTAATGTCAAAATCAATAGCTCTGCCATTAACAGCGCTGCGAATGAAGTCAGAACACTGAAATACTTTCCACTAAAAATTTATTTCCTCAACTGCACCTGACATAGTGATTCAGATTTGCTAATCCATGCATATAGTGTATGCCATACACCCTCTATACATAGCACCTCCATTTCACAAACTAGCTCCAATTGCAGGAACTTAATGTCTCATATAAGAGAATAAAAGAAAACACATGACAAAACTCTTTCAAGGGACAGCATAATGAGACTGTAGCAACTTATTTTCTGCTCCTTCCCTTGATTTAACTTTTATTTTTCCATTTCTTTAACGCACATCAGCTCTGGCTCTCTAAGGCTGAGAAGACTAAATTTAGAACCGATGTGTAGAAGTTACATATCTTTAAATAGCTATTGAAATTAGTTATATCTTTATAACCAAGTGCATGTTGTTTAGTACCAAAATAAATACACGTCAGAGTGTGTTTTATGAGATAGGTACTGATGATGTTCTTTTTGTTAAGATAAAGAATGTTATACATTGTTGGAAAGTGTTACACTTTCAACCTTCCTAAAGAACACTAAGAACATATAAATTCCATTATAAATGCTGAACAAAGAAATACAAATATTTAAATAAAAGTTATAAAAGATAGTGAACTGCTGTAAATTATTTTCTTGGATATATCTGCTATGAGTATTCAAAAAATATGTAATTTTAATAATATACTAACTTACATTTTTTTAAAAACCCTTTCCTCAGAAGACAGATTCTGCTGGAGTTTTCCTGTGTGTGTGTGCGAATATACAGAGCAAAAGAATAAAACCACAAATGCTTACCGTCTCATCCAAATCTGATATACCGAAGTTTGATTCACAGACATGAGACATTACTGTTTCTTTGCAAAAACTATGGTGTTTTATTCTGATTCACAACTGCTCATAAAAATGCTCTGGTTTGGGCTACGTAATATGTAAAATCCACTTCCTTCCACATGCACCATATAGAAAGTGGAAGAAAAAAATCATAAAACTATAGCTATGTTTTTCATCTTGTTTTGCAACAGCAAAATGCATTAGCAAGAAATAATCCTGAAGTCTGCTGTACTGACTCTCTTATCTATTTTTGTTTAGATTTTGCTGAAATCAACACCTTCTATCAGGGTAAAAATTTCTGTTTCATTTGTTTGCTCATTAAGAACAAGAAAGTGCATAATCCGGAAAGGCTTGATGTACAGATGAAGCTGTCAAGAGCAATATGAATTCTAACAATAGTTTCTCAAATGTGATAATTACTGTTTATTTTATAGGCTTACACATGACACCCGATTATTAAAGTAACTCCCACTTCAGCTTTCATTATTAACCACGTGTTTCAATCTCTTATTGACCCCAAGCAAAACTGTATTTTTCTGCACAGCAACAACAAAAAGCTAACACTCAACATTTACTTTACCAGGAATTATTCTCAAAGCTATTTCTACATTTTAAAAGGTGCCTCATTTGAAAATACTGATGGCATCCATTAGAGATTGAAATTGCCCTTTAGAATAGACTGGATAAATCAAAGTGTAGGGAAAACCAGTAGGACTTTCAAAAGCATTTGGAGGTAGTCCAGCTGAGTTCCCATACAGATCAATGGGGGTTTTAACACCACTTTCAAGGACTATAGCAATCAGAAGTGAAGAGCCGCATAGCTGCTTCATTCAGAATTCTGTGCCATTACATTGGATAATCATGGGGACTTTACAGACTTCCTAGAAAACTGTACCTGGCAGTTGGGTCAACCTATGGTTTCATTCAGAAACATAGTATATAATCTTTGTCAGTGCTTCATACAAGCAGATTGCAGTCTGTCATAGGGCCCTACTCAGTATGTTTTGGCTGCAGATCCTCTTTCTAGTCACTGATCGTTACTACCTCCTTTATTATTTATTCTTCCATGAGCATGGAATGATGACCTGTCACAATTTTAGTTTAAGCCAGTGTTCTCCTGAGCAGAGCTTACTACTGCATGTGGAGGCAATACAAAACGTACAATGACCTACAAGCTGGAAACACACTGACACCAAACTACTTTAAACCACCAGGAGTAAATTTCCTTTTTTCCTGTGCCTATGTAAAGGTACCTGTCACATAGTACTATAGCAGGAGAGCAGGGGGAAAGAAAACTAAAACTCAAAAGATGAAATTGGCAAATTCAGAATAAACTAAGAACCCAATAACCACAACACTAGGAAGAATCTCTTGCAGAAAAAGAAGAAACAGAAATCACATGGATAGAGTGAGAAAGGAAGAATGATCACAAAAAGGACCAGCAATAGTTAATAACAGGAGCAGAGCAGAACAGGACATGCTGGGTTGTGTCCAGTGGAAAGTGTACAAGGAAAAAGCTCAAAAGAGCAGAAGAGTAAAAAAAACAGTCCAGAGACCACACCTGAACTTTGTAAAATGGAAGGGACATGAGATCAGAGAGTCTTACAGACTTTGAGATCTCACCTGACCTGTGAAATAAGTGTTCCTCCTCAATGGTTTTATATGTATTTTTGTTACATGGATGATCGATTTTTGATCATACACACTTGCAGAGACGCAGTGCCATAGCAAAGCACACTAGCAAATGTCACAATAAGTTTGAACAGAAAGCATGGGATTTTAGGGGATTTACACTGAACGTCTTCAAAGAACACAGCTGACTGAGAACACTATTGAGGATCTGAGGAGATTCTAATAATAAAGATAGCACATATATGCCACACGACTAACCCTAAGATTTAGACAAGCTGCTTTCTCCTGACAAGCACTCTTTCATTCATAGGACAACAACAGTCTTGAGGATCCCACTGCTTCCCCCCCTGCACCCAGTTGCACACTGTTGCCATGCTCCTTCATGCCTACAGTTTTGATAAATGTACCAGTATTTTTGTGTTATCAGATTTTCCCATAGTGGTAAAGTTCTTGAACAAAGGAGCAATAACGAACATATAAAAGACCTGCACGCTAAGTTAAAAAAAGGAAAATAAATAAGTATCCAGCAAAATTTTATTACAAAAACATGGGTGCTAACATGTTTGGTTGCTACCAGTAACAGGGGAGATTACCAGCATTCAACTCTGGTGTTTATACAGTTTCTTTGTTCCTTTACTTCTCTGCTGCATTTGTTTTGATATGCTTTTAGTCTAGTGAATTCTGCTGCTTTTTTTCTGTAATTGGAAGTCATACTAGACTTTTTAACAATGTTAATTTTTTTGAGAAATCACACTTTTTTTCCCCCTGAATTACTATAATTATATTCAATGCACTCTTTATTGCAGCCTATGGTCCAGATGGCTCTGCTGAAGAAATAGAAAAGCTAATATAATATACAAACATGAAAATTACCAGTTGATCTGATATTGTTTAAGTTTCTGGAGACATCATTTTCCCCCCAGAGATAAAATGCAGTGTCCTCAAAACTAGCACTCATATTTTGTGATACAGAAGAAAGCAGAGATTTGTAAACCCTTAAGAAGCACCTTTGATGTTTAGGATTTTATATTCCTTTGATCAGAGATTAGTTGCCAAAATGCAGGAGAAGGATCACTTACTGATACACAATGAACTTTAAGAACTGATGGGGAAAAAAGCCCCTAAAATATCAGATATATTAGCCAGCACAGCTGAAATAGAACTCAATTTTAAGCATGAATAAGTAGAACACTAATCTGTAATTTCACCTAAACCATTTCCTAAGTGATCTTTTTTATTTAACTGAAGGGAATATGATAAACAGGTCTCAAATGAGCATTGGCATGTTCTACTATGAATTTCATTATACCATTGAATTCTAATGTTTTGGGAGAGTTGTCACATAGAACTTGATTAGTATTCACTAAAAATGGCAACTGTAACAAAATTCAGAATAGGATATAACACCCATCTCCTACTGCATTTGTCAGATTGCATTGTCAGACATGTTGGAGTCTGAAGTTTCACAGCAACAGCAAGAAGGTATAGCTTACAGTCTTAATTCTCCATTTCTTGATTTAAAAGGTTTTTTTCAGCAAGACGTCCTAACATAGAATTACCATAGTGAGAGATAAATGTTAGCCATTATGGGACACAGAAATGGGATGTAACTTCCTGAGATTTCATTTAAAGGGAGTATTGAATAGACACTTGATAAGTTTTTTCCTGTGCAAGAGTAAAATTATCTCCACATACAGAAGTAATTTTACAACACTTACACTGTATAGCTCATGTTTAAACATGTAACATATCAAGGAACTCTAAGAGTCCACTAATTGAAGGCTGGGTTATATTGCTTTTTCCAAATTATTTCTACCCTCTTTTATATGGTTATCTAATGCATTCATTAAGGATACATATGTATCTCACAAAGGTATTTTATGGAGTCATTTAGAGCTACATCAGAAGATACATGAACACAGAAAGAAATGGAAATATACATAGTGGAAAAATATTGGTTTGTCTTTCCCCAGAAGGTTTGACTTTGCAATTTTTGCTACATCATTTTTCTTAATCCCTTTCTTACTTCCCAACTTTATGTGGCTTACTTTGTTATGGTTGGTAAAGCACTTGAAATTCTTGAATATAAGCTGCTAATGAAGTACAAATAATTTCTATTTTTAAAATAATTTCAACCTCAGAATTATACTTCAAAAAACCTCAAAAGTCTTATAACAATCTTGTGGACTATGAAAGATTAAGAACTGAGATTTACATATGCTAAAGGGAAATTTGGGGTTCTGCCTTAATTCCCTAATTAGTGTTGAGGGTGTCAAAAACAACCATAGATTTTATTCAGTTAGGTAATCACTTAAGTACAGAACTCTTAGCCACCCTGATAACAACATCGATGATAGAGCTTTAAGACTCTTAACCCCCCGACATCAATCCAAACTCTCCTGCAACACACCATACCACTTCCAATTTTCTTGTTCTTTTACTGGCATAAGTCAAACGACATTAAGAAAGACTGGAAAAATCTGACCTTTCTAAAACCCCTGCTCTCCTCCAGCCTCTGTCCTCTGTTCAGGCATGAAGAGGTGGAAGCTGAATTGTAAGCCTTTAGCTCTCCTGATCCAGCTCTGGCAAAGGGAATGACAAGCTGGGAGATAGTAACAGAGGCTGCTAATACTTTTTTTTCCTCCTGTCTTTCCAGGTTCACTGTGAACTACTTGAACACACTAGCAACTTCAGTTATGTTTCCAGTACATATGGACAACTGTTATTGATGATTATTCAGTTTGACAAGTCTACCAGCAAAATAGCTGAGAAGTAGACTCCAAAATGAAAATCACTTTTCACTTCAACTGATATGGCTCCTTCTCCAAGTTAATAAAATAGAGGAAGCAGGCAGCAACGTGTAGATATGGAATAGTGCAGAACCAGCGCACAAGACTCCAAACTGATATGCAGAGAAAGGTTAAGGGGGAAAAAAAATAAAATAATTTGATTTTTTATATGGGTCTGTAAAGCAGGTTAACAACAATGTTCACATCACTAATTATGTTATTTTGTCAAGTGGATCTCATCCAGTCTGAACTGAGCGATGTTAACCCCCACATCATCTTGCTAGCTTGATATCCAACTTCATATAGCATGACAAGGCAACAAGCCTAGTGTCTGTGATCTGCCTTCATATGAAATTAGTTTCTTCCCAAATGCCTGTTATTCCAGTTGTTAAATTACTTTTAAGTCATGCTCCAAGGCATGTATAGTATACTACAATCAAACAGGAACAACACTTTGCATATCATTAAATGCCAAATTCTTTCTGCCACTCTGAAGCAGAACTGCAGCCAGAAATGTGCGCTTTCTATGCTTCTTTGCAATTCCAATTGCCAAGTGAACACAGGCTGGGGAAGCAGTTCTGCCAAGTGTCAGTGCTGCGTTAATATTGTTATTATTCTCTGGGAGTGAAGTATATAATGCTATTTTCTCCAAAGGCATTATTGATACCAAGGATTAGCATTACAATTTGTATAATTATTCCAGTGCCCACAGGACTTCATGTCATCAAATATTTATACAACTCAGAATAGTCAAGTGTAAATGATTTTAGATGCCTTGCTGGACCTTGGAAGAAAGAAGTGATCCGATCAGGTAGGTAATTCAAAGGAAAAGCATAATACGGTGTTTTCACAGGATGCTTGAGAGTTATTTGGTCTCAGGGTAGCCTTGAAATCTCTTCACACTGCTTTTCTTAACCAAGGGCCCTTAGCTTCTGTTGGTTTTTGTTGGTGGTTTTTTTTTTTTTTTTTTTTTCTCCTAAGTACCTATCTAACTTTAAGCATCCAGTGCCCCCTGACACTTTGGAACCTGTCCCTCCAGTGTCGCAGTGTTTTCTTTTTCTGCTTTAGGCCTCCACCCCACCAATACCTGCTGCAGAACACAGCATATAGCATTGGTTATATGATAACTTGGCATTTTGTGGTATCAGGGTGGTCAGGGTGGCCTTCAGTAATAATATTACAGGTTTGCTTTTTTTAATGGCTACAGGAGGATTACTTATGAAAAAAAATACATTTTTTCATTCTAAAAGACATGTGGTAAAATATTTCTAAATTAGGAAAGTATCAATGCAGTTTATTCAAACCCCTGTATATTTGCAAGTCAAAGGCAAATATTCCTTTGTCTTTTTTTTTTTTTTTTAAGAGACAAAAGAAAGTACCTTTACCTTTGCAAAGGCTCCAAGACCATGACAGAATTTAGAACCAAGATATGAACAGAGGACAGAAAAAAAATAAAAGTACCAATTGCACACTTCTTCAGGATAGCTGTTCAATGAACAGGCCTTATTATAAGCTCTGCTCCAGTACTGATTGCACCAAATTTACAGAAAGTGATCAAATATATTCACAGGAACATGGGATTCAGCATCTAGGCCCTATGCAGCTTTATAGTGACAGGATTGATGTCCAATTCAGTAATAAAATTATGTGCAAAAGAAGGGTCATACAAGCTATTTAATATACCCTTGCTAGTACTCCAACAATTAGCCTTGAATCACCTTTTTGCTTTTCTCTGTTTGTTGGGTTTGAAGAAATAAATGTACAGAACTAACAGAAAGCATAAGATTCAAATCACAATACATTTACTACTGCTTATTGGGTATCAAACTACTACAAAGTTAAAGTTTTGGTTAATTAGCTACATTATCATCAATATAAACTGCCTTGACATCTAACAATATTTGACAAAGAGCACTAAATGACATGGCATTCGTCTAATAATGCCCTGAAAAAGTAATTTTGACTTCTCAGATTGCAAAAAGGATGACTATAATGCTGCCTCTGAGTAGCTGCTATTACTATTTTTTTTAAAAAAATCAGTATTTCTAAAAATTGAGTTACTGTTGAACTACAAATTACTTAACACTTCCGATGTCCTTATATATGCCAGTGTAACTGTTCTATCCTCATAGAACTCAGTGAATTATAGAAAGCCATTGATCTTCCTTTTGCTGCACTCCTGCCTTCCTTTGGCGACTCCTCCATCTCCTCCTCCCCAGCTCAGGAAGGCCAGCTGCTCTGTCAGCAGCACAGTCGAGCAGAGCCAAAGCTCACACCACGCTGTTGCACTCCGTGGCTTAACTTGGCTCGTAAACAGAAAGGTGCCCCTTACATTTTTGAAGCAACTAATGACTCCTAAGCTAAGTCTAATGTGATAACTTACTACATGACTGATGTTTATAATATATATAAAATGATATATTATATATGATGGTTATATCCCCAAAACCTCTGGACACACTAAAAGCAAAGTGATTCTCACAGGATGCAGCCATATATCAGAAACAGCCAAAAACTTAAGAATGCTTAAAGTGGCATGAGCCCTTTCACTTTTTTATACACGTATCACTGCGTAGTCTGTTATCCCAGGTTAGACAATGGCTAACCCTCCACCCCCACCCCCCCATAACCAAAAAACACCAAAACCATAGCCTCATGACAAGCACCAGCAAATTAGGCTTCAAGGCAGAGAGAGCAAATGAGACATTCAGAAACCAGTGATAAGATATTCTCACTCTATAGTGCATGTTTAATAAACATACCTGTAAAGAAATGGAAGTAGTGTGCAACTGTTAAGTATTAAGAGAATTAACCTGCCCACTTTCAGTCCTGAGAAGAATTGCGTTTGAAATTGTTCCAATAGATAATACCGAGAAGATCAAGAGCAGGACCTAATAAATAACATTATTCGAGACAAAGCAATTAGCAAATTAGCAAGATATCATGCTACTATGATTTTAATGTCAGCATTATAGGAGAAACAGTATAATCATGGGTAGGGATGTTAGCAACACCTTGCATTAAGATTGTCAAAAAACTATTTTTTTTCCTTTCTTCAGTGTCTTGTATTTGGTCCCCTATCAGAGTATGTACAGGCAATGGTACTTTACAAATGGCTACAGTATTCTGAAGTCCTGCCTTTTCATTTTGCAGCTAGAAAAATGTTCACACATGTAAAAAATCCAAACAATATATGCTGCCTTGTATTTTCACCTTTTTTTCCTCTCCAATTATAGTCCACTGGTAACAAAAACTCTGGAACTGGAAACATTGTAATCAAAGCAGTGTTACACTGTTGCAAAAACAAAGTTAAACAAACATGGGGGAGGAGGTCGTGCACATCTGTTCTGCCAGGTGAGTTCCTATCCAAAACAGATCAGGGCTTTGGTGAGTATTTCCTTGAAAAACAATGGGAACTGAAAAGTCACTTTGGAAGCAGCATAACTAATAAATTTTCCAACTGTAGTGACATCAAATCAAGTTAACTGAAGCAGACAACCTGGCCCACAATTTCACGACACTGAAATATTGTGCGCATCAGAAAATTCAGGTGTCTGATTTCATTTTAGGTAAACATCTGAACTTACTACCTCGAGGCGTCTCATAGATACCCTTCAACTAAATTAAGTTCATAAAAACAACTGCTAAATAGGTTATCACTCGTTTCTAGCTCAGTTCTCCTTTTAGCTTGTCTTAACCAAATTTGTATCACAGTAATTGCAAAGGACTTTACTATCACTAACTTTACTAATCTTCATAAAGAAAGCAGTCCTCAGCGACATTAAAATAAAATCAACCTTGGAAAATTAAAGACTCAACAACTCTTCTTTAAGGCACTGTGAGGCTAATTAACAAACAGTTGCGTTCTAGTTGAGGATTTATCTTGATTGTGTACATCAGGGAAGATGCTACATTTTGACTTACAGCAGACAAATCAGCCGGCTCTGGCTTTTGGGGGAAGAGGGGAAAAAAACCAACCAAAAACAGCATTCCAAGAAGAACTGGTAACCAATTCAGTTCAATGAAAAGGTATTGAAACACACACTCCTCTGGTCCAGGAGACTGGATTTAGACAGAACACTTCATGTCACATGATAGCTATTAGGGAGGGAAAGTTTCAGAGTAGTCTTCTGAGTAAACACCAGCAGTTATCATTCTAGCTGTGTATGAAGCCTTTCCTTACTAATCATTGTGGCTGCTTCTTACATGTGTCAAGATCTCTGCCTTCTCTGGAACTGATGCTGCACTGCATATATAGAACAAAGAAAGAGAGCTTGGGACAATCAACACTAAGGAAAAAATATATGCTGCAGTTTCACCACCTTAAATTTTTCACTTGTTCCCCTGGAGAGAAGAGAAAACAGTTTTACATTTCTGTATGAGAAAATATATTGCCATTATTTGAAAGAAAAAAATATTTTTAAATTTGGAATCATGCTTTAAACTTATTTTTCCTAATTTAAACCAAACTTTTATCCTGCTTTAGAAACAGTAGCAATATCCAGGCTCCCCTGAACTCCTTTATTACCTCTTCTGCCTATTAAGGAAGAATAATGATTATGCAGAAACAAAAGGGACACCTCTGGAAACACAGCACCAAACAGAGACCTAGCAGGGAGAGTGATCAGTCAGAAACCAACCCATAATCCGGACTGTAAAGGAGATTCTTACTCCGGCTGAACAAGATCTATGGAGTGAGGCTTAGGACTAATGTTAGCTAAACAAATTTTATGATGAATTACGATTGTAATTATTTTTTAATTACTTAAATACAGAAACAAACATAAGACTTCGCTAAAAGTAGAGTGTATGTTTTCAGTAACTGATTCAGTGGATACAGTAGAGTTTTTCAAATAAAAGCAAAGCACTGGTTCTTTGGACCATGCTATCTTTATAAGATGCATTGCTTTCAGACAAATCTGTTGTGACATTAGCAGGTGGGGTTTCTTTGTATCTCCTCATGTAGATAAAAAGTAATTAAGATTCGAAGATATGACAATGACAATTAATAAGTACTTATAGCTATGTATCTGGGTTATACAGATTCTTTAAATTTAGGACACAACACATCTCACTTGCATTAAAGAAAAGAAAAAAGGAAGAAATATTTATATAATAGTGCATTGCCAAAGAAGGGGTATTTGACCATTTTCAGTCATTAATAACAGCACTTAATATTACCAATAGCATGTTATTTTTTTAATAAAATATTTTGAATAATTGCAAAGTCATGGAAACGCTTAACTGGTTGAGACTGTATAATCTGCTCCTTTCAGAGCAGACACCACGACCTCATCTTTTAGGGAACTATCTTCCATTGTTGCCATGATACACAGAATCACAGAACAGTTGGGGTTGGAAGGCACCTCTGGAGATCATCCAGCCCAACCCCCTGCTAAAGCAGGGTCACCTACAGCAGGTTGCACAGAGCAGTGGCCAGGCGAGTTTTGAATGTCTCCAGAGAAGGAGACCCCACAGGCTCCCTGGGCAGCCTGTGCCAGGGCTCTGTCACCCTCAGGGTAAAGAAGTTCTTCCTCATGTTCAGCTGGAACTTCCCGTGGTGCAGTTTGTGCCCCTTGTCCCTTGTTCTGTCACCAGGCACCACTGAAAAGAACTTGGCCCCATCCTACTTGAAAAGATAACTAAAGCCTAATATACACCCACCTAAATATGGAGACAGCCTTTAAGAGGTGTCAACAACCGTAACTGATATATTAGAATGTGGTAGTTGGGCAGAGTCGACCATATGGAACAGAATATGGGGCCTTACAAATGCAAACCAATGTTCTCTTTTGCCAGGATAGGTTGGACTAGTTGATCCTTAAGGTCCTTTCCAACCTAGTGTTCAATGATTTCTATTGTATCAGTATGGAAATAGGATCCCTTAAAAGATAAGTTGGTTTCTGTTTGGATACCTAGTAGGAAGTTTCCCAAAATAATGGTAAGGGAGGTACTTAAAGCTGACCCCAACAGGAGCAAATGACATCATTTTCAAACCCTAACAGGTGGAGAGGAGGATCTTTGCCTCCAAGAGCTTTGGGTCCTCCTTGTACCACCTCACACAGAACAGAGACAAGAGACACCTCAAGGCCATCCTTGCTCAGTCTACTTCACTCCTGAAATTCCTCTCTGAACTGCCCCTCTCCCCTCTTCAATCATAAACTCCTGACCCATTCAATATGCCTTCTGTTCTACAACTGTGCATCTTCAAGCCTCCACCAACCCCCAACTCCCTCTGAAAAAAATCATTCTTTCCTTTCTCCTCCACACTGTTTATCCTTCCCAGCTACTATAAAACAACACAAAAACCAAGATGGGTAAAGAACTACAACTTTTTTTTTTTACTCCAGGAGATAAGTTAGAAGAAAGATATACCACCAGGGCAGCGGTCCCAGAAGATTGGATTTTTCCAATTTGTAACTGTGATAAGGCAACAGCTGAATCTTGAAGGAGTGGCAAAAGTAGAAAAAGAGCTGAGCTGGAAGCAGTCAGCTCACACCTCTTCAGACATCACATTGATTTGTCCTCCCATCCTAGATGGTAACTTATTTTTGTATGCCTTCAGCCTGTTCTGCATAACTCCTAGCTTCGCTGTTCTGTACCGAGCAGTGTAATGTCTTGACACTCTACTAGTTCCTAATGATGTGGAATGTAATGTGTCACAACAGAATGCAGTTAAGAAATATGCAAAAGAGAAAATGTTAAACCTTGAAAGAAAATCCTGTCTTGGCATACTATTAGACTAATCATGTGAAAATGTTTATTTGCTGTGAAGTCACAGTTATTAAACAAATTGGTCCATTCTGCAGTGCCACAGTACTCTTATACGGTGTTGCAAGATTTCTTTAAAATTATGATGAAAAAGATACATTCAGCTAATGAAATTAATGAGCTTTAATACTCCCTTGAAGTACAGGTTTTCAGCACAAATTTGCTTCATTATCACAGCTCTGTAAGCCTTGTAATGCATAATGGTCACTGATCTTACCCAGAACACAGTGAAACATGGCAAAAGTTTAATTGTACATGCACCTACATTTTAAGGCAAATAAGGCAGTCTCCAAGGCTATTAATACAACAGACGCCTTTTATAATTAAAGGGATAATGTCCAAAGATTAGCTGGAAAGTATTTTAATTAAAGTTAGTAAATTACTGTTGAAGTTGTCATTACATGGAAACCCAATTAAAATTAGATGCTTAATTTTGCAGCAGTACAGCAACAACAGTAATTTTTCCAACATCTGTGTCACATACAGAACCCCACCTCACACACTGGAACACCCGATTTGGTACAAGTTTTCCTCAGTTGCTTAATAGATACTGTATTGTAAGGAAAAGAACCAAGTCTAGTGCACCATAACATGGACTTTATTTTTCTCCTTGCTGTTCAATAGAAGACTTCTAAAAAATCTCAGTCAAAAAGAGTAGCATTTACATAAAAAGCCATTTTAATGATTTTATAAATATGTATATACACACACAAAATGCAGCATTAGTGCTGGAAAACACTTTCTATGGACACCATCTTAATGAATGGATAAAAAAAGCACAAGGAGGACTATTTTTCTTGAATGCATTGGTAGTACAATACAGATCTACTACAGCAAGTCTATCTAAAAGTGAATTTCAATAATTCAATTTAGTAAATGTTTACAGGATCTTTGGATGGTACAAAATGACTCTGGCAAATATTTAAATAATTATAGGAACACATATTTCATCCAGACAGAGAAAACATTAAGCTCACGTGTTGTGGTGTTTGGTTTGTTTTGGGTTTTTTTGTTTTTGTTTTTTTGTTGTTGTTTTGTTGGGTTTTTTTTGGTTTTTTTTTTTTTTTTACTTAGCTTCCTAAGAGCATACACTTTTTGTCTACCTTGTTGGTTTTATGTGACATCAGACTGTATTTCTAGTTTGCTTTCTTTGTCACAAACATTTATTGTGTACTCTCCAGGCCATTCACAGACTGGAAAAGGTCAATCAAAACAAAGTTTAAGAAAACAGTTACATAGATATAACCTTTAGAGAGTATGGTGAACCCCTGAGTGAACAGTAACCGTTTTTACACCCACTGTTCACCAGAAACCTGAAATTAGATTTGTAGTTGGTACCCCTCAGGAAGCAGTAAGTCCCCACATTTTTGTGCTGTTAGTCAGGACATGTGTCCAGAAAGGGTTTAGAGCAGTGATCCCATGCATGCAGTTGTGGTAAAGGAGCTACTAGTGATGAAACCTACAGATGAAGGTATTTTTCTTTGCTGAATAGAGACCCCTTATGTAAGAAAGTAAATTTAAAAGCTGACAAAGATATCAAAGTTGCACAGAGGACAGCTAGTGCCAAGGCTGAGCTGGGGTGAAAAGAAAGAAAATACCCAAACATTTGAGTATCCTCTTGTCAAGCAAATGCTCCTGCTGAGAGCATGAGCCCAAGAACTTCCTTCTTCAGCCCTGAACATGTTCTACTCTACCTAAGTCCTACCACATCCCACTAGTACATCAGTTGTCCCCTCTCCCCCAAGGGAAGGGTGGCCTGGTATTACATGCAAGTATTAATGTGTCAAGTGATATATAGCCTGTTGCAAATAACTACTGTAATCCACATTGATACAAGATACAATATCCTTTGTATATAGCTTTCAAAAATAGCACAAGCTATTTGTTGGAACTATTTTATAATTTATTACTGCACTAACATTCAGCACACTGTGCCACATAGTGTACATTCATCCTATTTGATCTGGTACTAGTGAATCAGTTATGAGTACTCAAGTTCTACCCAGACCGGACAAGTGAGAGACTACCTTTGTCAATATTTCCCTTTTACTACCAGAATTAGTAAATTCTGGTAGTAAACATTATACTTGCACTAGATATACCGCACTGTATTATGCAAAAGAGGCCAAGCCAGAGTGATCTTTAATCTGCTGGAAAGGCCATCTATGATGGCTTTAATGGCATGTGGGTGCTGCACAGTTCCCGTGCTTCCCTTTACAGTTTCATTAAGAAGGTATCCCTTACAGGCTGAAGTTGAACAATTGTGTGGTTTGTATGTGGCAGACATCTTTTGAACCTAGTAACAGTGAGAAGTATTTTTATTACTTGTTAATTCACTATGAGTCAGCAGACAAGTTTAACTGTTAACTCAGCAGGAAAAGCATTCTGGTGTGTGCGCTACTGGTCAGGCAAATGGAGTTTTCCATATCGGCCCATAATTACTAATAATGTGGATAGAAATTTGAAATGTGTGCTTTAAGAGTAAACTGATGCACTACTTATCACTTTCTGTTTCTAAATTAAAATTACTTTTCCTGTAATGATGGGCAGAGCAAAGGTTAGACTGTCAAAGCTGGCTGACAAATAGAATTCATTTCAAGACACAGGAGTGTACTGCACGACTTGCACATCCACAGCACAGATACCTCCTATTGAGTCAAAAGCAGAGATACACCACAGAGTTGAGCATATACCTAAATGGAGTGTCTGAAGTGTTATTCATTTTTATAGCCAGTCAGAATATGTTCAACAAAATTGCTGTCCTTTTACTGGTTCTGACCAGCTCTGTTGACTCCATCTACAAGACTGTCTTTGCATTTCAAAGCAGTGTTTAGTCGGGGTACAAGGAGGGATCTATCAAGAAACTCCATACATTAAAATGCTGCAATCAAGAATATGATGTTAATAGCACTGACAATGCTGAAATTGCCTTTCTATTTAGTTTGCTCCCATCTTAAAAAAAAAATAATAATATTGAAAGCTTACAACTGCCTCTTTCTACCAGCTCAGTACTGTATATTTATTTTTTGTAACTAGACTTACTTGGAAAATTCTTACAAGCATTTTTAACCTTCTTGCTACTAAGACTACTGCCAATATCTCAGTTATACCATTCCCAATTACCCAGGAGCTTAAGAATTTCTGCTAGTTTGAACTAATTGCATGTGGTTTATTTCCTACTTTTTCAATAGCAGGATATTAATTAGCATTAATATTTACTTAATACATTCTATTACAGCAAAATGAATTATGATCTTTATTAACTTGAACTGAAAAATTATGATATTGTCTATTCAATCACTGAATATATTCACTGCATTTGTATTGTGTTGGCTTTCTTAGGATCCTACTATATTTTCCTCATGCTGGGATAATGAGTCTCCTAAATTGCTATCTGCAATAAATTTCTTGTGAAATGGTTCAGTTTCCTTCTTCCACTCCTTCATTTTCTGCTTTGAATAGAGAACCCTATAGCGAGATAGAGATTGCAAAGAAAAACGACTCAGAGAAGACAAATCACTAAAGAGTTTGGAAAAGGATAAAACCAACAGGTTCAGGGATTACAAAAGGCACCAACTGGTCATTTCAGTTGTATTCACACCAAGTCTTACTCCAAAATACATTTGATAAGTTTGTCAATAACACCATTAACTTTGATATAATTTTTCTCTGCTTCTTTCCAGGTCTGAATCTGACAGCTATGTCCTGTTGATGCCTTTTGTCAGAAGCATGTCTCCCATCCTACAACAATGACGCACCTCTCTATCAAGACCCTCTTGTTTACTCCCCCTGTCATCATCCATCCACCCCCTCATTTCCCCCCCCCCCCCCTTTTTTTTTTTTTTAAAGAGGAAACTGCTACACCTCCTGGGTGCTTTTATTCTCATCCTTCAAGGTAGGACCATTTCCTTGAATCTTTGGCAGTTAACTCCTCAAAGTCACAAAGCAAATGAACATGGATTTTACTTCAGCAATTTTTTCTTTACACTGTAAGAATCATCTCAAGCAATACAAGGTATGGTGCAAAACACCTTTAGAGGAAGAAATCAGAAGCCTTCTAAAGCCTTCTCTTCCACACTTAGCTGATGACAAGATCAACAAGATAGCAGGGAGAGATACTAACTGGGTAGAAATTCTGTGCAGCTGAGTGCAAAGGCCTGATATCTACTTAAAAGCCTGATATTAAATGAAATAATGTTCTGACAAAGAGCAAACAGAAAAAGAAGTCCCAAGAATTTTGCTCTGTTGTCCTGGTCACTCACCAGAACCAGTTATAACAATATTTTAACAAATGCTGTAGGACCTATGGATTTACAGTAAACTGTTTCATTTAGTCCATTTTCTTTTGAAAAGTCTATTTCTTTCAAACTAAGTACTGTTCAAGTCAGCTTTATAGCAGCATCACTGGCCTTTACTGCAAAGGGATACATGTAAGATACTTCGAAAAGTGTATTTCCTTTTTCTTTATTCCAACAATAAACTGTTGACTCCAGCTGAACCCCTGATCACACAGATAGTTACATTCATGAGAAAAATGCTCCCAAATGAGCATTTGAGCCTGACTGTTTGGACTGTCAGACATGACATAGATTAAGAGCAATAGCAGGGTAAAGCATGCTACAAGTATCTGCTTTCAGGCTCTTCATGTATTTTGGCGTTGCATATTCCTGCAAGAAACAAATTAATGTAACTGCCCTGCCCCACCTCCCCCACACCCCACCCCCCCACACCTCCACCCCCATTCCCATAAGGATTCCAAATTACTTATTTAAATCATTACTTTGCCTTCTCTTTTCTACTTGGGACAGATCTATCACATACTTCATCAATTGAGGCTGATTACCATCAATCTTATTATCCTACCCAGCTAGAGATACATTCATGCACACCTACCTCTCACTTTGAAGTCTAATATTTAGCTTCTAGGACTTAAAGGATCCATGTATTGTCCATCACACCTTTAACAGACAAGTTGTGTTTCAAAGGTCAACAACAGAGTTGCATTAATTAATACTAGAATTGGGCTTTTTTCACCTTTGAGGGTGCTTGATTTAAATAACGTGTAGAAGGTTCATGCTCTGAACCTAGCTGGCTCATGAAAGCGATGATCTACATTAGCTGACTGCAACTAATTCTGACTTGCCACTCTGACAACCCTCTTGCAGTCACACCCCCTTCTCCATTTTTAATGTAGTACTTCTCTTTTTATCCCACATCTGAACTACTGCGGTTTTGAAGCAGATGCATGGCATACTAAATTGCAGTGGCTGTACAGTACAAGAAACCAGGATTGCCAACACAGATGCATTTCTTTAGTATGGTTTTCCCATACTATGTGGGAAGCCTAGGATACTATTAACGTAGTATTTGTGCTGTGGTTTCCTTCAACTTGTTTCTCACTTTTCTAATACTTTTGTCTTCTAAAGTTTCTAATATTTTATTTTTCTTCTTGCTCTTAGAAAAGTTTAAGAAATTTAGTGAACATATACCAGTTAATTATAAAATTAGTCATAAATCCTGGAACCAATAAAGTCTCAATAGCATTCTGAAGGTTCACTGATCCTTTGCTTGCTTGAGAGCTATATGTCACCATCAATATTGTTATCCCTCAAAATATATTGTCCCATTACCTTCATCATGAAGGACAAAGAAACCACCTACTTCTCTCTCCTTCAGCAATATGTGAGTTTCTAAGATCTTTAAGAATGCACTTTCTGTACTTGTAGGCCTAATTAACTACTTTTCCCCTTTAGTTAATGACAGCTCTTTAGATAACATTAAATATATGCCACAAAGAATGGCTGCTGTAAAGAACAAATTATCCGAACGGTATGCATTTAATTGTTGGGTGTTTTTTTCTCTCCTGGAAAGTTCAGCTAATAAAAGGTGTTCAGCTTTGTTCACATAATCAAATAGACTTAAATGCAAAATTGTTTGTGGTAAAATGCAAAAAAAATTAATCTCTAATCATCTTTCTCACCCGATCATCTTTTTTTAAAGATAGTTACCAATAAAAGCTTTTTTGGTGATGTTTATTGTAGTAACATAGCCTACTTTCTCAACCAACACAAATATTGTTTACCAAAAGTTTTTGGGTTTGTTTCTTTTTTTTTGTCTTGTGTAAGAATTTTTTAATGTTTTCCCACAATTTTACTATTAAAAATACAAAGCCCAAAATACAGGGCAATATCCTGATAAATGTTGTTTTACTGGGTTTAATACAGAAGACTCAAGTAATGAAGCTCCATCTTTTCCTCAGAAAAAGATGAAATTGAACACAAAAAAATCTCTGAAGTTATGGAGATTCAGATGTATTTTTTACCAATATGCCTAACAATTTAATGAAGCTTCTATGAGTTTTCCCCAATATTAATAAATTTTACTATTCTTAATTATTACTTTTGGAGGGTAAAAATCCAACAATTAAAAAACCACCTTGGATAAAATCCAGTTAAGAGAAATTTTGAGAACTCCAGGATCTGTACCATGGAAAGGCTGATCATGGAAGCACTGCAGTATGGTTTTGCAGTAACACACTTAAGCTTCACCCCCATCACCTTTTAAGCTTTTAGACCTTTTCCCCACTCCTATACAATTTATAATGCGTAAGTGATTTAAACTTTAAAGCTCAAACTGTGACTGCTCTTCCCCTTTGATCCACAGTACATAGAAGCAGGCAATTTCCTGAGGATGCAATTCCCTCCATCATGAGGGTTAATGAGTTAAACAGTATCAAGGTAGGGAGGAAAAAGAATGAGTATCTGATTGACAGGACAATATCAAAGTATATTTGATGTATGTACATACATACAAGCAAGCACCCTACCTTCCCCATCTGGCTCCAGGGAAAGAATGACATTGTTGAAGGACAACGTGAGGATACACTAAGAAACACCCTCACATGCAACTGTTAATTCACTGATTCTTTTCTGCTTTTTATGCCTAACAAGAAATCATTCACAGGTTTTCTCTAATTTAAGATATTGCATTAATAAATAAGGTCATTTAAAACAGCAGGTTTCAGTAAAATTTAGTTATAATGTAAAATTAATAAAATTTATGTCATCTTACTTATAGGATGAGCAGCATTGCATTGGATATTTACATTTTTGAGTAGTAGGATTATCTCCCTCTCCATACAAAAAAAAAAATAATTAAACTTGTACAGACCCAGTCAGCATTCTAGATCATTAAAAGAATTCAACACATCAGGCCATGTGTCTTATTCTGTATTACTTTATACTTGCTTGATGTAAAGTATTGTTACACATTCCACTTCCTCCCCCCCCGCCCAGATTCATCATCATTTGGCTCTTTGCCTTGTTTTCGCTTGTGCTTTTGCTGAGCTAAAGAATCAATATCTGTATAAGCCAATTTTTAATTAAACAAGCTGATGCTAACATTTTCCTGTTTTTAATAGTAATATATATATCTACACACAAAAGAATAAATACGTAATTATCTACTATAAGGCATATTCAAAAGTTTCTGAGGGGCAGACTTTTGATTAACTTGAACTTTTGAATTTGGTCCTAGAAACAAACACATCACCAGAGATCCACAGCCAACTGGAAGAGATAGATCAATGCTGTTCTTTTCTCCCTTGGTTGGTCCTACCCTGACTACAACAGAAAGCAAAATGAAACGCTGAAGAATCAGATGCTCTGATTTACTCAATGAATGCTGTGGAAAACCGTCTGTCCAAAATTTTAGATTAAGGGTTAGTTAAGACTGAAGATGACAAAAGAATCTAGTTTTACAACAGATATTTTGAAAAGCCTCAAAGAGATTTGAAATACCAGAATGTAAGATGTGGTCTCTGCTAGAAGGCAGAAGACAGAGTGCAGAGGAAGTAAACCAAGACTTCCAAATCCAGTTAAAAAACACTTTTCCTCCTCAAAATTTCCTTTGCTCTCATTTTTTAATACCACACTAAATTAATTGGTTCAGGATTTAGAGTGTGATAAGATGGAATTCTGTAAAAGTATATGAGAACATTGCTGAATTGATATACCTTATTTTAAGGGGTGTCTCTGCAAGATCATTGCTTGACAAATAATTGCATTTTCAAATAGTGGACCACCAGGTCCTTCTGTGGTATGAAACACAGATACAGATTTACAAATATTCATGGAGAGTATTGATAACAAGCTGGACAATCAGGCTGAGAAAGACTCAGCAGAAGAACAAAAAGTGCACATGTTACAGCTATTTTCAAGGTTAATATGTGCTGTGAGCACTGCAGTTATACCACTTCCGAAAAGAAGTATGGGGAGAGCAAATGACAGCTGAATGAACTGTAGTTTCAATGAGAGGTATTGGTGTAGGTAGTCTCATCACCAATTGATATTATAGAAGCCCACAGAAGAAGGACTTCCATCAGCATATTCTCCTCAGACTGTCCTACAAGCTCAAAGGTAGAAAACTATTTCCAAAGCATTTGTCAAGAAAATGAGTCATGCCATAGAAAGAAAGCAGCTACTATAATCTCCTCTTCTTGCAGTGCCTACTGTCACACTGGACACAGTAGCTAGATCCTGACCTCAGGTCTCTTCTCGGCCACAGGGGATTTAAACCCACGTGCTTTGGTCTTACTCTCAGACTACCAGCTGATCTGTCAGGCTGTGGAGAGCGAAACACTGAGAGCAAACATCTAGAATTCCACCCTTCTGTAAAATGTTTAAGATCAGAATTTGAGCTACCTATGCAGCTTTGGTATCTATAAAGGTTAAATGACAAGTGATGATTCTTCAGCATTACAAGATATGACTTGGCCAAAGCCACAGCTTCTGGTTTAGGATGCTGCATCACGTTTCTATAGAGAAACCCAATGGCAGGGCACAGTTCTGCGTGGCATTCTGCAAAGGTGCTCAAATCAGGGCCTACTACATAGGATTTAAAACTATCTTTTTATCGAATCTTCTTAAGACATTCTGTGCAGTGGAAGGGAAATAGTTTTGTGTCAATTTATACAGGATTCAATAATAGCAAATTAAAAAGTTGTTTCCTATTAAAATCTACACAGGTTTTCTATTATCATGAGTATTAATAACTGGAGATATATATGCCAGATCTTCATTTAATTACAGGCATATAACTTACACAAAAAGCAGTCATATCTTCCAAGTAATTACAGGCAGCTCTAAAGTATATTATTGTATTATTAAATTAAAAATCTGCTAGTAGAAAGATCAGAAATTAAATACAGAATCATCCAGAATTCAAAGAAACAGTAGGCATAGAAAGTGAAATAAGCTAAATTATTCAAAATTAAAATACAGTTTTTACACAGAAGAGAATTATATGCAGTAGTGTTTTGCTGCAGTTTTCCAAATCAGATATAGCTACCAGAAAAATATTCAACTTTCATTAAAATAAGCCAGTTTATCCTAAAGAACAGGAACAGCCAAAGAATACTTTTCCCCCAGTGAAAGTTTCCAGAAAGATCACCCATGCCTAGTAGGATGAAGAGAATTAACAGCAGCATCATACGATCAGGCATAGTGAGTGATTAAGCAATATTGTCAAACCTCAAATCTTCAGAACTTGTACATATGTATTTGATTTATGCCCTCTTTTTGAAAGAATAGAAACACTACCAGTCATAGACACACCACATCTTGAACTCCACCATTGCATGGTCACTGCAGCCAAGGCTGAGCTTCGCATTCCCCACCAGCCCCTCCTCGTTGGTGAGAACAAGGCCCAGCATGGCACCTCTCCACATTAGGTCCTCTGTCACTTGCACAAGGAAATTATCATCAACACATTCCAGGAACTTCTTGGATTACTTATGCCCTGCTGCGTTGTTCTTCCAACAGATGTTGGGGTGGTTGAAGTCCCCCATGAGGACCAGGGCTTGTGAATGTGAGGTTGTTCCTATCTGCCTATAAAGGGCTTCATCTGCTTGGTCTTCCTGGTCAGGCAGCCTGTAGCAGACCTCACCATAATGTCACCTGTCCCTGCCCATGCCCTCCCTTTAATCCTGACCAATAAGCTCTCAGTCAGCTCCTCACCCATCCCCAGATGGAGCTCCACGCAATCCAGCTGGTTGCTGGCAGAGGGACACACACATCCCTCATTTCCCCTGCCTGTCCTTTCTAAAGAGCCTGTGTCCTTCCATTCCAACACTCCAGTCATAAGTCAGCCTACCATGTTTCTGTGATGCCAGTGAGATGACAGCTCTGCAGGTGTGCACACTAACTCCGTGTTTATTTCCCATGTTACATGTGTTTTTGCATAGGGGCATTTAAGGTGGGCCCCCGATGAAGCAGACTTACAGGCTGGAGCAGCTGGAATTCCTGTGTGATGCTCTTTATATGCTGCCCTGTGACCACTCTCCAGGCATCTCTTGATGGCACAGGCATCAAACTGGTAGGAGTGGGATGGTTTGGGGTTCCTCTCCCACCTGGCAACTTCAGTTTAAAAACCTCTCCACCAGCTTGGCAAGCCTGTGACCAGAGATCCTGTTACCCTTCTCTGACAGATGGATCCCATCGGCTCCTATTAGATCAGGTTCCTCAAGTTAGTGCCATGGTCTACGTAGCCAAAACCTTGGCTGTGACTCCAGTCCCATAACCATTTGATTTGATCCCTTATACTGTCCAAAGGTAGCAAGACAAAATCTTGAAGTAAGAGACACAGGCCCTAATCCAGACGGCTTAAACTAGCCTATAAAGTCTTCGTTAAGATACCAACAATCCAAGTCTGAATATTTTGTCCACATCTTTGTTCAGCCCTCAGGAGACAAACCTGGCTGTGTAATGATCACAGAGGACTTACAGACCCCTGAAGTCATACTTCATTTACCTTAGTCTCAACTGCCCCATAAATTGTACTGTTCAAACATAAACCAGTTCAGCTTTCATTCTACTCTAAGTCAGCAAGATTCACCCTGAATTAATGATGAGTCTTAGAGATGGAAAATAGTATAGATTAAAAAGGACCATAATACATAAAACTGCATTTTGAGGTTGATCTGGATATAGACTTTAAGCTAGCTGTTACATATTTTACAGTCTATTTAGAGCAGAATATCCAGGAAGCATTTTCAAAGCTAGTTCTAGGAGCCTTTACTATATGACCATAGAAAGGCAAACAAGTTAGGTAAAATAAGTGAATCTGCTAGACATGTACCTAAAGTGTACTAGTTTTATGCTTAAAACAAATGTTTAATGTCAAAAATATTGAAATGTTATAGTTTTTTTTTACTCTTTCCAGTAGCGAATGGAGCCAGAACTGCCAAAACATTGTAAGAAAGATTATGTTAATCAGATTTCCTTTTTGGTTTTGTAAGCTCAACAGGTTTCTAAATTTGTGATTAGTTCTGAACTTCTGGATGCTTTTCTAAACTGAACTCAAAGCAAACCCTTTTGAAATCTGCCCTGCTACACTTGCATTCCAGTAACATCACAGACTGGGCACCACTTCAGAGGCTAAGCCAAAGTCCACATGCAGACATGAAGTGCTGAAGATCTACCTTAAGGTTCTGCGGCTTGCATGTCAGCTTTTTAACTTTGTATTTTTATAAATGACTCACACTGGGAGTTTTGTCATGATATTGTCAACTATTGCCTTTTTCTCAAATTCATTTTCTCATTAATGTAGACAGAACTCCTATAAAATAAAGCAGGGCATTTTCTCTCCCTATTTGTCAACACCACAGATATGAATACCTTTATTGCTGATCCTCTCCCCCATCATCTTTAGTTGGGAGTTTTTACTTCAATGTGTAAAATGCCAGAGAGGTTATTCAGTCTTAAACTATATGAGAACCTTTACAATTTTAAACAAGTATCAACTACATTCATAACAAGATTAAAAATAAGTTTTATTAGTAACCTTAGCAAGTGCATTGCAAATATAAAGGCTGTTAAATTTTATAAGGCAGTAACATCCTAGTAAGTGCCTGAAATGTCTATCCACCCTCATAATGACCAGCTGCCTTTGACCTCATCTCAGTAGGGAAATACACAACATGTATTAGTTGGAGACTACTTTAGAAAGAGTGTGCTGGTTTCAAACTCTTACTGCACAAGCGAGTTTATTCTGGCTAATTCAAAGTGTCATTAGAGTGGATTAAAGGGAGAGGGAAAGAGAAAGAGCGAGGGAGAGAAGGTAAATTAATTCCTTCATACCAGAAAGCCAACTTTCAGTCAGCTTTTCCCTGGATGTTTGTATCTGCAAGCCTACTGAGGATTCCAGCAGAAGAAAGTCTATTAATTTTCCATGTACTTGTTGACGAAAAAGCTATCAGGATTACGGGTTGAATATTTCTAGAGTAGGGAAAGTAAGGGATGCAATTAATCTCTGTGAACTAAAATATACCTCTTTTCATTAATCTTTTATTGTAAATGAGCAAAGTAATTGAACCAGTAACACACTGTCAGAATAAATGCAATGCCAGTGGGATATGCATGAGAGAGCACATACTGATTGAGTATTAAATATCTAACAGCAATAATTTATGGTTCATTACCTCTTTTTGGAGTTCCTTAGTTGCAAAGTGCTTGAATTTTAAGTAGACAGTCTTTCAGCAGAAACTGCTTTCAAATGCTGAACATAGCAAATGCACAAAACCCTCAGCAATCTACTTAATTTTAAGAGTTTTGTACTCAGTTGAGCCAAACTCGGTACTGCCAGAAACATGCAATCTATTTGCAACTTGGATTAACGCAATTGAAGATGCAGTGATAAATACTTCAAGGACCATACACAAAATGAAAGTTACAGATTATGAACAGAATAATTCATTCTATACAACAGAACTGCATATAAGCAGACCTCATTTAAAAATGACCAAATACCTTGTTATATGTTTTTGTGTAAGACTACTTCAAAAATGCTGAATTCTAGAAATGTGATCAAAGCATGGCCACTTAAATGGCTATATTACATGGTATAATTGGCATAATCAAATAGAGTAATTACTCCAACTGTTCATAGGAAAAGTCAGACATCCACTTGTATAATATAATAAAGAAAACATTATTTATACAACTAGAATATTCCTGACAGCATCAGCTCTGGAGATTTGTGGCAATGGTAAGAGCTAGTAAGAATGTGGCCTTTTTCCCCCTCGCCCCTTTCGCAGACTCCTAGCAGGATCACTTGCAGGGGAAAGATGTTGCTTTTGCAAGATTGACACACCACGACCCTCTTTACCAACAGGCCTCCTGACAGATTCAAACTGTCCTGCTTTGATGGAACCTTTCAAGGATCAAAGAAAAGATCAAACTGAAAGTGGAAATAAATGCCTCAGTGTTTTTATACCCTCTTCATATTGACTTCACATGAGTGTAGCTGACTAAATCTGAGACAAAATAGAGAGGAGTCAGTCCAAACACGTATTTTAATCCTCTTTCTGAATTTTTCTGTTGCCTCTGGAATTGGTCCTGGAATGTGTGCAGGGCTTTGTAGACTCCCAAGCCTATCTGTTCCTGGTGAATTCTGCTCATCTGTTGAAAATTAAGCTGTCCTATTCAGACACCGTTCACTTGGCAACAAACCACTCTATGTTTACTGTTTATTGATTTTTGCTAACTGGGACTATAGAGAAGAAGCATTTCAGTTTCAAAGTCGTCCCAGAGGACACTGGCAGGTTACAATCACTTATACTGTAAAAAAGATTCATGTTAATTGACTTTATATTTACATATTATGAATGCATATTTTAATCTGTTTTACATGAATAAGTCCTCCACAATGAAGATTTCATTTCCTTTTTTAAAACAACATAACTACTTGCCTTATTTGAAGAGACAAATCTCTTCTAAATTGTTTTGACCTTTCCTAGTGTCCCTTCTTAAAGTAGAAGTTGTATCTGCCTTCTCAGTTCAGGAATTTCTTATCTTAAAAAGCAAAGGGATGAAATGAACTTCAAACCAAAACCATTCCATTGTGCTCTTTCTAGTTTGGCAAGTCACCCTATCTGTCTATATTTGGAACAGCCAAATCCTTGACCAGCTCAACTAAATTATTTTTAGTCACAATAGACGAAAGGGTGAAAATAGACCGACTTCAGCAATACACTGGAAAAGGTCTCTGGTCAAAACCAGGAAGACATAGAGCTATCCTAGGTTATTAAAATAGGAAGATTGGGACATTTATCTTTTCTAGAGCTGAACCGACTGAATGTGGCACTCCTACATCTCAGCAGAAGCACCCTCGGCTTCCCAGTGTCCTGCTGTTGCTGTTTAATCTTTTGTCCTCAACCATGGCAAAGTTTTATCCTCCTCCTGTACAAATCTTTTGTTTGAAACTTTCGAAGAAAACCGGCATTTAGATAAAACACCTTATCCAGCTCTAATTTCTTCATCAGATCAGGTCTCAGTCAAGACAGAACTGAGACTTCAATTAAATAATGCCCAGTTATTCAGCACAGTCTCTGGCCTCAGTGCTTCATTTTTATGCACAGAACGTTTTTACTGGCAGTCATCTCCACCCCATCCTCCAAATATCTACGTATGCTCTGCTGTATTCCAAGACCACGGTAAATATTAAAAACCAGCTGTGCTAACTTCTGAGAACAGAGCAAGACAAAGCTTTCCTCCAAGTACCTGACTTTCTTTGCATAGTATCCATGCATTTTCATAAATTATTAGCTCATATACAGCACATTGCTACTAGCAAAGAGAAACGCCTCCATCTTAAGGCTTCAGGTAAAACCCTAATAAGGAAGCACCTTGCAGGTTGCTATTTGTCATGCATCACATATAAAGCATTGCAATAAAACAATTAAGCATATTCACAGGTGTGAACACTGCAGCCCTTAATGTTATCATCTAATGTCTTCATTTTCAAAACACTAATATCCTCTAGGAAACAGATTTACTCTAGGGTCTTATCTGTTACTGTTTCATATCTTTACAGTGCCTTTGTAGCAATGCTCTTTTGTGTTTGAATTACACCCTGCAGAAGTTGCTTCCTGCCACTGAGACAGACCAATTTGTTTCATGACTACAAATCTATATTACTGTCTTTTCTATACTATTTAACAAAGCAAGTCCTTCCACTTGTTACTCTTAAGCAATTAAGGCCTGTATTTCTGGAGACAGTAGTACATGCAAAGTTCATAGCAGGTTTTATTGCAATTAGAAGCTACTTCAAGTTCCCATGATCAATACAGTGAAAACATATGTGCATTAAATTAAGAAGTTAAATATAGACAAAGAAAAAAACAGTGATAAGGAAACGCAATGGAATAGTTACAAAGACATAGTTACAGTTTATTTCATGTAAAAGCCATTGTAACATCATAGCATCATCCGAATGGGTATAGCAGCAGAGTGCATATGGAATTTAATTTTGAATGATATTGAAAGGTCAGTACAGAATTGCTCAGCTCATTTTTGTGAAGATAACATGTGTGAACTAGTTATTTCCTCCTTTTAACATATAATGACCTTGTCCATTGATTTAATGAGAAAATTATACATGCTGCACTCAGATTTAACAAACTCCTCAGAATTAAAGATATACCAAAGAAAGGAAAAAAAATTAAAAAAATGAATGAGATTGAGACCTCACACTTGCAACCCAACCATCTGGCAGAAGAAAGCCCAGAGATACCAACACAATGACCTGTGGAGCCTTCGTTATGACAAGCGCTGGAGCAGAGAGGGGTAAAAGCTGTGCAATAGCTCATTCTACCTCAGGTGCACTGACCTCTATTAATGTGATATAATATGAACAATGCATATGGTTAAAGTGCTAAGCCGCATATGTGCTGCTGGTAGAAAGAATGGAAAAAAAGACAACAGTTTAAAACACTGAACTGTAATTATAACTAAAGACTTCTGTAATCTTGATTATTCTTATGTTGCTTAAGCTATGTTAGGGCTCTATGTCTCAATTCTAAAGACTCCACTAGTATCCCACGTCACAAAGGAACATTCCTTTGTTCATTAAAGTTTTTTTTTTAATTTTCAATGAATTTTAGCATTTTAATTGATCTCCTCAACTCCTATAACAAATATTGAGACCTGACACCATTAAAGAATCTCTTCTAATGCTTAGAAGTGGAGGAGTGAATAACTCTTAATTCTCTTTCTAGCTCTGTTACAGCCACTGTATAACCCTGGCTATGTTTCTGTTATTCTCTATGCCTTTAGGCATCTGCAAATTGCCAGTATTCAAAAGATTTGAAATTTGTGTGATTAACATCCCTAGACCCTGAAAGACAGAACTAAATAATGTAACAACGTATTGATCTGCACTTGCTTTCCTCTGCTCGCTAGTCACAGCTGAAGAAATCAGGTTTGAGACACAGAAGTTTAAATAGACTGATAATTGCTTGAGTATTACTTTTCTTGTTGATGAAGTAACTCAGCAGTTAGAACATGCAAGAGAACTGCTCCCAGATTGAAAAAAGTAGAAAACTATTTACAGTGCCCTCACTAAAGTTTGGTCCTGTCCTTTTATTTTAGGTCAGATGTGATTAGGCTTCCTCATCTACTAGCCATGTGCAAAAGTGTCCTCATATGACAAAGACACAGCCCTGGATCAAAGGACATCCACACTCAAGTGACACATGCCATGTTCCCCATGGCCGATCCCACCATGCCAAACAGATAACAAGGCTGAGCAGGGCACGGAGCTGCGTCAGAGACAGCAATATTCATGCTGGAGCACTGCCTTGAGATGGCACTGGCATTGCTCGCAAACCATGTGCTGTTTAACAGGCGTGGGCTGACAACTCTCTGGCTTGGGCAACAGGTACTTAGAGAAGCTTTAAAACGGTGGTTTGTCTCCCTGCTCCAGTTTATTTCATGGATTATGTGCAGGTTTTTAATTTCACAAGCATATTGAGTGGAAAGACAGGTAAGATCAGAAAGGGAGTTCTGAAAAGGAACAGTACCACAGGGATCCCCTAAAGAAACCCATTAGAGACTCTAACTGCAGATAAGTTTTTGAACAATGAACTTTAAGAAATGCTTAATGAGTATTAGATTATACTCAATATACATGTTCCATCTGAAGCCTGAGTAAAATAACTAGATACTGAAATTTATTTTGCTTTGGAAAAAAACCTGAAAACAAGAACAAACTAAAGACTACTGAATTTATGTTGGTTCTTGTGATAATCCCCTCTGTTTACTTCAAAGCAAGTTACAAGAATATTAAAGCCTCCCAAAGACACGCGTTGGATTGAACAAAATGTAAAAGAAAAGCAGAGGACAAACACAGTTATGCTGATACTCTTCATAGGCATCAGCCTTATGTAAACCACTCTCATCTGACAGAGATTAACAAGGACCAAAGCTCTGTACTATGGTTTTAGGGGTCGACAGTTGAGTTTCTTGCTTATGATCTATCTTCCAAATAACCACAGTGTGGCAGTGTGTCATTCCAACTGCAAATGTGTGTTTATTTCCCTAGAGGCAGATGACAGCTAATGAAAAAAAAAAACCAGAAAAGCACATATGGTGGATGACAGGTCCTCTAAAACAACTCTTTTGTTCTACAGTGCTGCTTCCAGTCTACATCACTTGCAATCATAGACACAGCTAGGCTCCCATTCTAGAGTCTCCTGGGGTCCCATTTTGTATGAATGCTTGTGAAAGCAAGGGTGCAACACAGAGTGAGTGATAGGTTATGACAAGAGCTACTGAGGTCTGTGTTTTGGGATTGAGGAAAGGGAATAAAGGCGGCTTCTTCTCTTTTGTAGTGTCCTCGTCCCCCCCACCCCCCCCCCACCCCCCCCCCCAAAAAAAAAAAAATCAATCCTAGTGCTAACATTTTATATTCAGTGAAAAGGCTTCTGACAAACCAGTATTTTCTATCAGAAAAAAACCAAGTAAAATATCAGAGCTCCACCCTCAACATCCATGTGTGGCAAAAGTCCTGATCTGTCCCAGTGAATGTTTCTGTACCATTGGAAAACATTTCACAAGGAAAACTTCAATTCTGAAGCAAACATGTAATTGAAGGTCATGGGATAAAACAAGACAATCACATAATGTTTACAAAGTAGTTTAATAAAAAGGTATTTCAGGCAGTAAGACTAACTAGACTGGGGTGTTTTTTTAGGTTTTGTTTTGTGTTCCATCTTAAAATAATAGAAGATCATGAAAGGCTGCAGCAGTTCAATCCCTCACTGTAAAGGTAGCATGAGTTGCCATTAAGCTGTCCTGGGGCCCATCACCAGCACTACTTCATGCATCTCATGGCTTTCAATTGAAATACTGATCAAGTCTGGCCCTACTGAATTTTTACAATTAAAGTTTCAAGGTGACATGCTATGGCATAACATTAAGCATAGATTTCATTTGTCCTTCATTAATAATCAACCTTACAGTCAAATATCCATTAACATGAACTGCATAATAAAATCAACAACAATTTCAAATGAATTCCCATATGAACAAAACACTTCAAATGCTTAATATTTCACATTCCTCTTTCACCAGATACAGTTCAGTAACACTCTAGGTCTTTGAAATCTTCATAATGCTTTTTATCTTTTGAAATGAAACATTTTCCTTAGACTTTCATATCATACTTATTACTTTACATCAGTGCCAAGTCAATTCCCTTTCTGGATTGCATCAGTCCTCTTGTATCTCCTTTACCATTTAGCCAACAAAATCCTTCCTCTGGATCTTCTCTGGGCATGTACTTGTAAAAAACCCAACACTGTTCTAAACGAAATTAACAGAATCAGATACTAAGACACCCTCCTCTGCTTCATAGGCTGGCATGTACAATAAGTAAAAATTCAGAGTTAAAGTACATAAAACAAAATCACAATTGGCTTGCTATGTATACCTTGACTTGGCAATGCAGGCCTTTTAGTCACCCATTGGTGTACTGAATTATTCTGAAAATAATCCTTCAGCAGTGTAAACTCATGGGTTTTTTTTCCACTGTCCTTTAGATGTGGCTTTTTTTTTTTTTTTTTTTCTCAAGGAAGGAAAATTTGATCTGGTATGCACATGCAACCTGGTACTATTCTGTTGAGAAACATTAATGTTCAGCTCCAAAGAACAAAACTTTCGGCCATTATCAGTGTTAACAAAGAAGATTTTACCAGTTGTGACTGGAACCTCTCAAGATTTCAGATTTAACTACTTTTCATGGATGTGAACGGTGTGATTGCTCCTGTTCTGCAGGGTAGAGGTGAACTTTGTCATGCTCAAAAATCTGTGCTTTTTGATGTTAACTACCTTCCTATAAAATCCTGTGAATGCAAGATAAGGAGGCTTTTACCTGAGAGCAGCTAAGTCTGATAAGTGAGGTGTTTGATTAAGCTCAGCTAAGATTAGGAGAAAGTTATTGATGCCTTATCTCAAAAGGACTATACAGTTAGACAGCTATCTCAGTAAGAAGCCACCCTTTTTCTCAACATCAGACAAAGCTGGAATATAACCATTTTTAATCCAATTCACTTACAGAATTCAGACAATACTATTCATTTACTATAGTTCAAGTTGCAAAATGTCTAAGGCAGATTAGAGACAATATTTATGACAAGATCCAGAACAGTACATATGGAATTCTCAAGCACTGAATATTTAGACAATAAAGATTTCCTAACACTTCTCCTTCTTGAGATGAAAGCACGTGATTTCTGAAGTACTGCTTCCATTACACAGTATCTCTCTGAACATAATGCAGAGCAATTTCCCAGTACTTTATGAAATCTGTTCCTTTAGGCTGCCATTTACATTCTAGGAATTAAAGTCCCATACCAAGCATTTGCATAGAGATCATTAATATTTAAAGTGGGACATAGAACTTAAACAACTGAAAAAAATTAAATTATAAAACACATGCATGCACCCTTCCTTATATGCCTTTTTGCAGTGGAAGGAGCTATGCATCCCCTCTCCCCACTGTTGGTTTTTGCAGGGGTGGTGGTTTTTTACTTTAAGTTTGAAAGTCTCCTGTTGCCTAGACAGCACGAGCAATACCTGGGGAGAAGAGTCTTGTTATGGCAATATTGAAACTGTTGGGAATGGAGAACAGGACAGAGCAAAAGACCCTTAACCCCACCATGTTGGATGACCAAGATTTCTTCCTCACCTCCCTGCAATCCAGGAGTGCCCTACAAAGGAATTAAAGAAGTGGCCTGCACAGCTCCATGCTCAGCACTCCTTCCTTGTCACGTCCCTGCCCCTCCAGCTCCCGTTCAGGGTATCTGCTTGTGGCATCTCTCACACCATGGTGCCTAGTTCTCAAAATAATGCTTATCTAATGAGCAGTTCTCAATTGCAGACTTTAGCGTTTCAGTGGCCTCAGACTTCTAGGGAAGTTGATTTATTTTTGTTGGACTGATGTGAGACCAGTCTTGGACTTTTACTGAACTTGACCTTCTCTCTCTCCTCCTGTAAGTTGCCTGACACATTGTTGTAAGTATACAGAGTTAGTCAAGAAATTGCAATTATCAAAATGCTTGAAACTGGAGATGTAATTTGCACTTGTTCATCACACCATTTCATTTCCATACTGTTGTATTTTTTTCTCATTTTAATTGAGTTACTATGCTGCAAATTAGGGTTACTTAGCATTCCTGCTCTGTAGTTCTTGCTTAAAGCAATCATCTATGAGGTATCCCACCGAAATAGCTAAATTCTTGCTGTAAGGGTTATTTAACTTTTCTTGCTAATCCCGACTGTATTAGCTAATTTAACAAAGGTGTAACATAAATTCTGAATTATTTTTCAGATCATGCCTACTTCCAACATACAAAAGTGAATGTTAAAAAAAAAAAACCCAATGTTGGAGCTACCTGTTCTAAATAGACTTTTGAGATTATAATGATGGTGTAAAAATACAGATACGATCTCTGGAAGTTGTGCAGATAAGCAAACTAAACAAAGCTAGGTAATGCTGTATTTATCTAGGAGAAATATGTATGTCCCTGAAATATAAAAAGAAAGTATCGATTTGCTACTGATACAAAGTCTGTTTCCTTCAAGCACTACTGGCTTAAAGCGCTTTCTGGAGTATACTATTGTTGATCATCAAACACAGCACTTTCCTACATCAGCAGCGTAGGAGGTAAGATTATTCCTCTGAGAATTACGGTATTCAAGAGGCAAGTGATAAAATCATTACAAAGTAGACAAGTTATTTAATATTAAATAAAATAGTGCACCAGAGGCTTCTGCACCTACTAATGCTTTTTTATTTCTCAGACTTGTCTCCTACTGGATCAGGCAGAACAGTGTTTTACTTCCATAAATTTTTAATTTGATTTTATCAAAACTGTGGTGAATTCTTCCTACCTCTTTCTGATGCATACTTGAAAACAGCTTGCTGAATTTGTACAGCTGTACTGACAAAAGGAGGCTCAAAACGCCAGATGAAAGCATCTATTTTACCTGTCAGTAAATAAGCTTGTTTTGCCTAGAGCTCATACTTTGGCAAGTCAGGAAATTCAGTTGTTTGCAAATTTAATTCACTGTTTCATTAATTTCATAAGAGATTGTAAGGCTCATATACCAGCAACTTTATGCCTTGAAGTAAGAAAAAAAAAAAAAAAAAAATCATGCACAAACCACTTTACCATTACTAAAAATCTGCAATACATCCAGATCATCAGCTTCGCATGTAGCATCAGAGTTGGACGCAGCTGTATACTCCAAGAAATGGTCATTCTGAACAGCGTATTATTAATTCTTCTGCAGTGAACTGCCTGTTTCCAGATATGAAACATTTATATAAAGCAACCGTTCTTCTGGCAGAAACATTGTGGTGACAGTTTCCACTGCAAGAACTACCAGTGACTAAGTTTCCACACAGTGCAGGGTGGCACTAAAGTGCTGTAAAGAATGCAAGAAATTTCTGTACTAACCTGATGAATACAGTTTAGACTTAATTTCTCCATTCATTTTTTTCTAGCTTTGCATGCAAGCAGTAACAGCTTTGGTTAGTATGAAGAGGCTGTTTTGGACTGTCAACATGTATCTAAGGGAGCCTTGAGATAGAGTGGAAGACAAATAGACCAAACATTGATTTATAACAACAGTCAGCCAGAGAAGGCAGAAATGTGAGAACAGTGCAAGTAGAGTGTGAAACAAAAACCTGAACTGTCAGGGAACTGAAAGAACAACCAGATGCTTTCTGCAGTGACATAAATTGAAGTAGAAGTCACCAGGCAGAAATATAAGCAATGCTACCACAACAACACGTAAATAATCTGACTTGCTCTAAAAGAGTTGTTCTGTGGAGCTGAAACCAACTGCTGGTTGCATAAATCACATCCACTCTCAGACACTAACAGGCTAGAACATGCATTCTTCAGACAATGGGAACTATGAGCAGAGCTGGAGTACTCTGTCCTGCTAGAAATGCAATCTAGAACAAAGCAGTTGTCACATTTAGAGTCTGAAACAGAGCCCATTGATTAGGGAGTAGCTGCTGCAGGTGCTACATTCTCAATTTATTACTGTTAGTGCTTTCTTTCTGCATTAAAAGATGAAGGAATTTGTTATCTAGCAGGGAACATTCAAATGAAAAAAAACCCTACAAAAGCAATAACTTTTTACTGTACGTACCATAGCATTACATGATGCATGAATTTGTATTGAATTCCACAGATGACTAATTTTATTGTTCCTGTAAGTCGACAGGCAATCACTAATTAATCATCATTTCAAATAAATGTATTTTTCTGTGTTTCAAAATGTAGAATTGATATAATCTATGCACACGTCACACTGTCATTTAATCTTTTTAACTGAAGTTTACATACAAGCACCTTATGAAGTTTATTCTGAAATAATGGTATTGCTACCGAGTACTGAAGATCAAATCTTTCAAGTATGTGAACACTGATTTTGAAAATATTATCTCCAAAAGCTTAGATCAACACAACACACTTTCAGCGGTCAACATGCAGTAATTAGGCCTACTTAATCTCCCCTACAGTTGTGGTGGGTTCTGAGGTTTTTGGGGTTTGGTGTTTTTTTTTTTTTTTTAATAGACATTTATCTTTGGAAATGTTTAAGTTTTAATATCTCAAATGCACCTAAAAATATAATCTCAAAGCTCTTTATAAAGGATAGCATACATTGATTAACTTAATTAATTATTACCTGTGTTTTTGTGTGACAAGGCAAAAGCAGAAAAACCCACCTATTTTCCTCAGACAATTCAACATTGGAGAAAGGTGTTGGACTCTGCAGGGAAACGTCTTTTCCCAAAGCAAATACAATTCAGTCAACAAGAGGAAGGAGTAACATAATGCTTGGCTATATCTGTTTCTTTTCCACTTACTTTGTCCAAGCTGTAATGCAAGAAATAAATGATACTTTCCCTATATGACTATTTTTGCCTTAAAAACTACAAATAAATACACAAAGCATTATTGGGAAAAGAGAACATACTGCTGGTTAAGTGTGTTTTAGCACTATAGAACCTTTCTCACCTTGCCAAAAAATATACACTCCATAGAGACATGAAGCAAAATAAGGGGAAAAAAAGATACCACATTGAGGTGTGAGATAAAGGTCAGTAAATCACATGAGCTTTCTTATGTCAAGACTGAGTCTCAGGGTAAATTACTCTGAGTCCCATGTAGCATCTACAGAAAGTTGTTTAGAGATTCAAAACCTGCCCAAACTAGTATGCTGGAAGAGAATGGAAATCAAAACTATGAACTCAATCACTTCTAAGTAGATAAAAGAAATCCAAACAGAAAGATTGAAAATATTCACAAACTGAAAAGAAAAAAGTGCATGCTCATTTTGTCAGTTTCTATAAGCAGCAATTAAATATGCATAAAACTAGTGGAACATTTTACACAAAATTGAAAGTTCTCAGAATAATCATATGGTGTCTCTACCCCACCACCACAAGTTAAAAATAACTCCACTTATTTCTGAGACAGCTTTGCTCTGTTTCTTGTATTCCTTAACTGCTTCAATTCTGTCATCAGGTTTGTTTTGGCAGGTAGTTCCATTTACAACTTTGACAAAAGTTTGTACTGTTTTCTTCCGTTTCTCTTTCTCAAATATGTTGAAAGATTTGCCTTTAAAAAAGGCTTTATGCTAGCACAAAATGGTGATCTTACACTAACGCTCAAAAGGGCTGAAAGGCTAGTACCAGACACATTAACCTTAAATTCAGCACAGGAAAAACAAAACCAAACCAGCAGAAATTCAGTCTTTTTTGTCACTTTCTCTTCATCACCATTTTGCCCATCATTATTTTTTCTGAATCTGTTGGCCAAAAGGGGAATACAAGATTAAACCAACAAGCCAACATACATTTCAAGACAAGACTAGGTAAACAATTGTGTCGATTGATAAATCATAGTTTCAATGTCCACACACGTACAATCTGAATCATGAGTGAAGTTTTTGAAAGATCAACCAGGAAACATTGCAGCATTATGACATTTTCTAGGAATGGCTGAGCATCTGAGGTTTCCAGAGACAACAGAACATATGAAGGCTAGGAAGGTATTTAAATATTTTTATAAACATTTCCTTTTTATAAAGGAGCAAGGATAATTTGAAACAATGCAAAGCATAGATTTTCAGCTTCTGTTACTTTTAGAAGCACAAGACAGACCTTGTTCTGTAGAACTCCCAGTCAATATTTGTGACTATGCAAGTGTCAGTATTTAGGATTCCCAGCACTGTGAAAAACACGCATAGTGTATTTTGGTAAGCAGTTAAGTATTTAAGAGAATTGTTGAGAGGCAGGAATTTAGTTCCTGAGAAGTGTGTGAGAGCTTCATGCGTTACTCCAAACATATAACTCTACACAAAATGAAAGGGATAGCAATAATTTCTACTTGGTCCTGTTTCTTTTGTTTTCACCTGTTTGACCACTACAGCACACAAGCTATTACTCAACAATTTACAGCAGGAAATAGAAAGTGCCATCAACACCTCTCCTACAACTATTTCTTCTGTTTGGCCATCAAATAAATGACTTAAAATTTCAAAGATCAGTGGATCATGCAATTAAAAGAAGCACCAGATCATACCGCACTGAAAAGTGCTTCAGGGACATGGATGAGCTACTTCACCTCAGCTATGACAGCTGTCTCTGTATATTCTTTTAGTCTATATCAAATATACAATAAATCAGCTCAGTTTAGTCTGAAGTGAATGACTTTATCTACATCAAGGTTTTCCTGCATTTGATACTGGCAGGCAAGCATCAAGCATGGCAGGGGCAATTACCTTAGGTCGACCTGGTAGCTGTGTGTATTAGCTGTAACTCATTTTGCAGAGACATAAAAATCTGGAAGCCAAAGGTCTTTTGGAAAAAAGTAACAGAAAACAGACTTTCCTAAATACTTTTCTTCACACGTTAAGCAAGTTTCAAAGATAGGTATAACTCTGCTAATGGAAAACTAATAACTGTATGCCAATTTACTAAGAAAACACAATCAGTTGTACAGTTTCATTCTTCCTTTGCCTCAGTATCAAAATAATTTTAATGTAACTGAAAAAAATATATGAAGATGTTTTAGACTTTTCCATAAATACTGATAGTTACTACCCAATCCATACTTCATCACAACCTTCAGAAAACTCCTGGCTCTGTTCCATATTCTCTATAACACGTGGTAAGAACCTGTTACATTTCAGCCTTATTAAATATCTACTTATTTTTGATAGAGTAATACACTCTATTATTTCAGTAAATAATCCTTTTGTCTTGCAAATACAACTAATACATTTTTCCTTCATAGCAGGTAAATTAATCACATTTGAAGAAGTGCATTGTAGGTGGGGTTTTTTTTGGGGGGGTGGGGTGTGAAAGTGGGGGGGTGGGTAGGTAGGGGTCTTTGGATTTTTTTTTTAATTTAATAACTATTAATAACAGAATTATGACTAAATGATTACAGGAGAAAATTCTGGAGCCTCAGTTTTTATCCCCCAGACGATAAGATCTGCCGCTTCATTGAGAGCTGGAATATTGTTTGTGAGCTTGCATAAACTATGAACTTCGCAAGGATAAACAACATGTATAGCAATGAACAGATCTGTAAGTGGAAAGAAGTGGATTTAAAATCTCCCACCTTTCACTCAAGAAAAATGACTTCACAGAAAACCTTATTGTTATTGGTCACAGAGTTCATTATAAAGCAAATGACTTACTCTATGATTTTAATTACTTAGTCTTAACAGACCATTCTGATTAAAAGGCTGATGTTAATTTCACACTTCCGCTTAACAGAAAATTATCATTTTTTTATCAGTTATTAATATATCAATTCTATCAAAACATCGTATTCACAAAGTAAAAAAGGGAAACAGAGAGGATTCATTTTTTAGAGCAGATACAACATTGCTTTGCTTTCCTAAATGCTAGCTTCTTGTAGTAGTTTTTACTTCTGCAGTGATCACAACAAAACTCCATATGCCCCTATGCTGGCAAATGAATTCTTGTATTCCAATTAAAACCCTCAAGTTTATACTTTTATCTGGTCTTACTGTTGTCAGCACCAATTTGTATTCCCATTGTGCATAGCTAATTTCTCTTCATTCTCTTGACTGTAATCAAGGTTGTTCGTGCAGAGCAGTAAGAATAAGATTACAGAGACTTCACTTACAACACTTGGTATCTTAATCCACAGCCACCTTTTCAAAAAAGAATTTAACTACTCAGGGTAGGTGCTTCACAGTTTTTCTAAGGATACTGCAACTTTTTTATTTCTTCCCTTTACTCGCCAAATATGATAACATATTTCACCAAGCAATATTAAGTACTACGCTTCCTATTGTCCCTTCAGCAATTTCCTAACTGCATTTACAAAAATATATTAATGATCTAGCTTTTGATATGTAGATATAATTTCTTTACTGTTCCCTGGTTTTCTTCAGCACTTCTTAAATAAAAATTAATAATTAGCTATTTTGTGAATCTTAGAAATTGCAAATTTGTAAGTTTTCTTCTAATCTCTAAATTATGCCTAGGAACTGACTCAAAACCACCAAGGTGATTCTTAACTACAAAAAGTAAACACTGATTTCAGATTCTCTAAATTTCAGTGTTACTCCCATTTCTTTAAAAGCAAAAAATCAGAAATGCAGGGCATGTTCACATGAAACAGTTTTCTGGGGGGTTTGAAACCACTTCATTATTTTAAATGAAGGAAAGCACCTGGATGAGTGCTAACAATGGAAGAATAATTTTGATTTCAGTTACTCAAACACTAAAAATAAACATTTTGCCCGAAGTCAATTATGTAAGATTACAAATCGACACACATTCAGAACTTCCTAACTGCAGCTAATCAAGGAAATTGGAAAGGTATGGTGCTTCTCAACTGGTGAAATAAAAAAACCTTTAAAACCAGATGGAAGCATAAAATCTTATAATACAACAGTTTTCACCATATTCCAAGTTCACAGACTAACACTTCCAGACAGCAAGAGCAAGTCAGACTCAAACTTTGTTTGAGAAAAAGGAAGCACTTTGGTTAAATGCTTCAGTTATTTTTGTTGCATTAATATACATATTTTCAGTGATCTCAGGAAATAATGTTTTATCTGAGGACTTTTTTTTTTAGCTTGATACACTTGCTTTCAGTCTCTGCCTTGGAGCATTCCTTCCCATTTGTCTTTAAACAGAAAAAACAGCCTGCCTTAGAACCACGCATCCTAATCAGTCACCCATCAGCAAAATTGAAAGTAATAATATGCAATAATAGATATAATCATAACTTCTTTACCATTCTGCAAAGAGTCAAATCTTCTTACCCTTGCTTACTCTCCAGTTAAAATAATTTTCTTATTTTGGTACCAGGCTATTGATCAGACAGCTTATATTTAGAAACCTAAAATTTGGAAAAGTTATTTTAAGCTGAATTCTATTTAACAATGTAAAGTTAAAAAAAGTAATACCCTGTGTCCATACAAACTGCAAGCATCACAACAAACTGCTCATCCTGCTTCATGCCTTGGAAAGGGCATCCTATACCTCTGCATCATGAACTCCTTCACCAGTGCAGCCATGGCTAGCACACTCACATTCCCCACTGCCTGCTTCTTCCATGGACTTATAATTACTACATAGTCACAGACTTTCAGAAACAGCTGTCCAGGGTACCCCAGCTGAATGCATATGGGGCCTACAGGTTAGAAAACATACATTTGGACATCTTCAGTGTAAGAAATTAATACTTAGCAGCAATAATATTTTAGCAGCAAGCAGCCTAACCAATATGATATTACAAAGAGTATGGCATTACATCTGAGATCGCTGCCATTTAAGAAAGAAAATGGCGATGCTCAGCTCTTTCAGATGTTTTTCAGGCATTTACTTTTAGGAGAAAGCTACAGATCTGGTACAAGTCTAGTCTAAGCTCCAGAAGTGATATGAGTCAAGCTGTGCTACCATCTTTAGCTCGCTATCAGGTTGCTAATGGAGGGCCGTTTGTAGATCACCCTCAAGAAGCAACCGGCTCACCCTTCACATGGTAAAGAAAGCAAGGCTCCTAACTCGACAGTTCAGGCAGCAACTGTCATAAATTAATTGGAATTCCCTTGGTGTCTTAATTGCAAACACTTTTGTGAACTACAGCCTCCGCAGGTAAATGTACTAAGACCAGCTTAGCATTGTGTGAAGGCTTTGGTTCTCCTCACGTGCACAGAGAACTTACAGCACACTTCACCTTTGGCACGAATTCACCTTTTATTTACTGCTTCTAATGAAAACTATGAAAACTTAAAACAGTTAATTGCAAAACCTTACATATTTAAAACATGTAAAATAATTGTTTTAAATAGCACCTTTTTCTTTTAATTTTAGCAAGAAAAAGAGGCTTTTCAGTTTCCTCCTGTATAAGCACATAGTTAATTCTAAAAAAGAATTAGATTTATCTTGGGGAGAAAATCTTTTTAAATATAATAGTAATGTATCAATAAATCCTCAGTAAAACCTCAACAGTCCCAACTCTAGTTTCAGATAAAGGAATATAAACAAGTCAAGTAACTTCACTAAAGTCAATTGGATAAAAATAAAAATAGAAGCACATTCAAAGTCTTTCCAATCAGTCTCTGTATTAAGATTACCATTAGTATAACAGATCCCTCACCTCTTCTTTACAGGATTTTCTAAAAAAAAGATTAATCTTATTCTTACTGACATTCTTATGTAATACTGAAAACAAATGTTAAGATCAAAAATGTATTAGAAGACATTCAGCACTTTAGAGCCAGCTGTTTAGCCAGCTTCTCCACTTAAGTCTTCCTGTAGAGCCAAAGCTCTGTTCTGATGAATCAGGCAGACTCAACTTCAGGAAATGTACTGTATTCAAAACATATTTTGGACATAGATGTATAGGAAGTAAAGTTACTTTAGTGAACTCTCCTTTTACTGGTGATTTTTTTTTTTAAAGTGGAAACCTGTTTACAAGTCAATAGATATCAGCAACAGATTTAAATTCAATAATCAAATTGTAAGCAAGATTAATTTACTTTTGACTTCTATGGGCCTTTTGGACTCGGGTCTCTCTTCTGCTGGAAGCCAGTTGCCAAGACTATTACAACTTAGACAACCGAGAAGCAAGCCTCAAGTTTCTTAATTACTAGGACCAATTTAATGAACTTACTCTCATTAAGCTTTATGAGCCGTGCCATCTATAGGAGTGTGTGAAAGTTCACAACAGTAACACAGTGATGTCACGAGGCAATTAACAGCACTGATGAGACATTTTGTAAGAAGAGGAATAGCAAGGCAAATGTTTTGTGAAGAACAGCATTATTACACAAAATTAAAACCACTTAATTGAAAGAATCAAGTAAAGATAATTTTAGTCCCAACAAGCTATCAACAAAGTATATTCTCATCTGAAAGCAGACAAGCATGCACTACAACCCTCATGTTAGATGGCACTCCACACCACTCCTTGGGTGAGAAATTGCATAACAAATTTCCCCCGTACCTTAATCTACTCATTAGTGGAACCAAGCTACTAGTCTTCGGATATCAAAAGAAAATCACTACTCATGTGAAACTGATACTAACAGAACATGATTTAAGAAAACACCACGATACAATGCCATTCACAAGTACTTTTTAATTTAAAATATGCAACTACAGGAAAATCACAAAGTACCACTTCTAAAACAAACCCTACTTCTCACAATTAATCAAATTTACACCAGGAAAAACCAGCATCAAAAGAGATTACAACTACTACAATTACACAAGACATTTTTTTTTCCTTCTTTATCACAAAAGTTATAACATCCAAGAACCTCTAAGCTCCAGATAGCTAGATTTGATATACCAGAGGAACTGTCAGCTTCCCAAAAACATTTCAAATAACCTATCATTTCCAGTAGAAATAATACTGTCCTACCCTTCTAGGAAAAAAAAAAAAACCCAAACCACAAAACTAAACAAAAAACCAATCCCCCCAAAAAACATCATAAGTATATTACTGCTTTAAAGGCAAACAAAGATTATTTAGAACTTACCAGTTCTATGAAAGCAGTAGTGAGGCTACCCAACATACTCTCATACCCTGCCTGGAAAAAGGACAACCCCCCTGTAACCCCCTCCTAGCACAGCTTTATAGATTGGAGTGCAGCTATATTAATCCACCCCATCTGTGAGTCTGGCTTCAGCTGAAACATAAAACCAATTAATACATATATGCACTGGGTTTACCAGGCAAGGTTTTGGTAGTGGGGAGCTGCAGGGTGGCTCCTGTGGGGAGAAGTTAGGGCTGCCCTGAGCTGGACACGGTGTGTTCCAGCTGGTTCTGTAATGGACCTGTCACAGCTGAGCCAATTAGCAAAGCCAGTGGTGCGGCTGGGAAAATGTGTTTAAGAAAAATGAAAGAGTGCTCAGGGAGTGCGGGACCAGTTTGGAAGGGGAGTGTGAGTGCTGGAGCAGAGAGGCCTCTGCAGCTTGTACAGGGGTTGTTGTAGCACAGGGTTCCCTTGCAGTCGGGGGGAAGAGCCGGGACCCATGCTGCAGGCTCTGTGGGGTCCTGTGCCAGAGCAAGTGGCCGTTCCTGGGGAGCCCACGGTGGAGTGGGTTTATCCTGAAGGACTGCAGTGCATAGAAGGACACATGCTGGAGCAGGGGAAAAGTGTGAGAAGGGAGAAGTGGCTGAGAGTAGCTGTTACAGGGTGATTGCAGCCCTTGTTTGCTGCTCCCCTGTGGCACTTGATGGGGATCTGAGCAGTTGAGAGTGAAGGGCAGAAGCTGAGCTGGGGAAAAGGATGGGGGAGGTGTCTTTAGTTTTGCCTCTGTTTCTCATCATCCAAACCTAATTCAATTAGTAACAAATAAAACATTATCCTGTGTTGCCTGTGAAGATAACTGTAAACAATCTCTCTGTCTTCAGCTTGACCTGCAAGCTTTTTCTATCCTGCTTAGGTAGGGGAGGTAAAAGCATCTGGCAGTCTGCCAAGGTCACCTCATCATAATATATAATTAATTACGTACCAAGGCACAAGTGCAATATTTTTCTCTGAATTGTATGTGATATGCTGAATACATTGTGGCTTATATATGTAGCTAATGGGTATGCTCATCATAAACTCAAGAAGAAAATAGGCAACTGTTCTAATAATGTGACTATTTAGCATTTGCAGGAGCAATTACTATGCGGAAACTATTCATAAACCCCATCTATTCCATTTCCTTGAAAAGCTGTTTATTATTACTTACGAAGTTTTAAGGTTGTTTTGTTGTTTTTTTTCCCCTGCCAGGAAGAGGGTTTAGATGGAAAAAAAGTACTTTTTACAACTTCTACCTCTAAATAATGCTTGATATTAGTATTTGGATGCTTAAGGCTTGCTATTCTCTTAACTAAGACATAACAGCTATTCTATCCTATATTGCTTTTTGAGAGCTTATGGTATGAGTGTATTCATACTGATTAGGTTGAACACAGGAGGAAGAAGAGGTAAGTGTTCTCTTTAGTATGAATACAAGACAATGAGTGGGTGGTGGAGAATAAATCTTTAAATTAGCTACCCTTGGGGAAGAAAGAGAAATACAGCAGCATTTTTTTAATTTGTCTAACACATGGTATAGACAAATGTTTGATGCTGTTAGTGAAACGGCGCTAATTCCCTACAGAAGAGTGTTATTTGTAGCTTTGATCAGTACACAAATATTCAGGTATTAAATACTGACAATAGAAAATGGACGTGACAAATTCTACTTTCAGTGTTTAAATATGTAAAGTTAAATAATTTCAAATAAAATGTGTTTTCTAACTTTACAGATAACTACTCATTAGCTACTCAAATACATTTGGAGAGTATAGCATCTTCTCCCTTCTCCATGAAACATTCTATAGGTGTGTTGGGTTCCAGTAGGGTTTTAAAAATATTATTTTAAAATGCAAATCTAATTTGTTTGTTATTTTGAGCTTTTGCTGGATGTATGGGTGGAATTGAGGTAACCACATCCATTCATATTTTTTGCTTTAATATTAAAGTAACTATGGGAAAAAAAAAACCAACCAAATGAAACCCTGGACCATAGAGGTCTGTCCCAGACTGCTTACGTGGTGAGACTACTGTGGCTCAAAGAAAACACCCTTTTAGATGATGATACAAGTTGAAATGGTACATTCATTTTAAAGGTTTAATGTCATAATTACTATGATAATCGCATTTTCTCTGGTAAAAACACAAAAATGGCTGGGTGCAGCACTTGAGATTAACACTAACAGCATATTATTTCAAACAAGTAGGTAACATTAATGGAGTCTGTCTCCAGCTAAAATTCTTCATGCTGCGCATTTCACCATGGCAAGCTCAGCTTGAAAGTATGGATAGGCTCAAAGGCATTTTGTATACTTCTTCCAGAACTGTATATGAGAACTGGAAGGAGATTAAATTTGTGTTACTATTTGTTACACATTTGAACAAAATCTCTGGGTCTCTGATGTCAGAGCAAAAGGCGGTTTCTGGTGTTTCATCTTTGATGTCGATGTGTTACAGTGGTAATTAATGAGTCAAAACATGCAAGTAAAAATAAAATACAGGTTGGGATACCTACACTTCTTGGGTGAAATCCTGTAGCTCCTCAAAGTTGGTGGGATTTCTGCCTATGGGTCAGTGAAGCTATGAATCCTGTGATTTTTATTCCGTGTGTGTGTATCTATGTAAAATGAAGAAATACTATGGACTGTTTTCTTCCCTCTGGCTGTGCTCCTAAGGATATTAGGTGTATGTATATTCACAACTAATATGTACATGATACAGGGATATGGGGTCAATATGGAAGTGGAAATATGAACGTAGCCACATCTTCTCTACTAATGCTGGGATGTCGGCAGGCCAATACTAGAGGAGGTCTGTGAAGCTGGTATTCGTAACATCCTGCAAGAAACAGTGGCAGAAAACTGCCATCTCTAATTTGAAATGAAATAGAAGATGATGTTTTTCCCTGTAGTGAAAGAAGGCCAGAAAACTAAAGGCTATCAATAGATGTATGTACACTTTTCCTTTTATACATACTTGTAAAAATAGTATCTAAAAATCATTGCATACACTAGAACTTCTGTACTAGTCAGAGGTACTCTGAGTCCATCCTTTCAGCTGTGACGTTATTCTTGGTTTGTATGAAAATCCCCTGCCTCTAATAAAAAATAATTATCTCACATTATTTAATGAGTCATGCCAATCCTGCTAATTGTTTTAGCAAAAGGTTAGCACAGTGATTTATTTCTACTCTTTTACTACTGCTCTGAAACTCAGGTGTATTGCAAGAATTTTATGACAGAAATGCTTCTTTCTGAAAATAATTTGTGTGTGTATATCTAGATATGTACATTCTGAAATTGTCAGAATTATAACAAAGGACAACCTTTCTAAAGGCTTGATGGGTTTATGCACAGCTGCACTTCCCACCTTACTTGCAGATGTCACACTGCCTCGTAGGAATTTCTACATCATGATTGATGAAATGATTTTTTGTGTGAAGAAAAAATCCTGTTATTTGTTGTTGCTCAAATATAATTAAAACATAAAATGAAAGGTTAGCAGATACTGCTTGTTTGTTTGCATATGTTAAGTAGTACTCAATTTCACAAAAAACACTTTAAATCAAATATAAAAATGTCCTAGCAAAAAATTATTTTCAGGACTGCTAATATAATTATAAAAGTTCTAAGACTCACATCCTCACCTAGAACTGTAAGTCCTTAAAAGTATGGAATTATAATTTGTAAGAAAAGTACTTACAACTCTTTCTTAAGAATTAAATTTTTTTTACCTTTTTTTTTGTTTGTTTGATGTTGAGCACAACTTTTACTGAGAATGTGAACAAAACCTTCACAGTACTACATCCTCATTGTTTAAGATTTGTGCCAGGAATGGTGAAAGAAATGATGATTATGAAGTGAAAATGTAGTTAGGATGACAGAAAACAGCACTGGAGAAATACTAGTAATAAGATTTAGATAAAAAGCTTCAGTAAAATTACTGGGGACAAAACTGACAAGTCCTAGATTTTAAAACAGGTTATGTGGAGGTAGATGAAATGGCTCTGAACTTACTTGTGTATCGACACCTTGTACTTGAACATGTTATTCATTTATGTATGGAGCCTTTAGTAACATAAACATTTAAAACAGTAAAATGGCTATGGGTAAATGTTGCCTACTCAACTGATATGTTAACCAGCTGATATTGAAGGTATGAAGAAAAACATGTAGAACTTCAAGACCAGGTTTCAGAGAAAATATATTGTATAAATAGGTTGTTTTCCATTCCTCCCATTCTTTCAGGATGGTCTCTTAGGAATACAAATTGGGTTTTGAGATATATAATGGTGCCTTAGACTTTAGAACATCCTGAAGTCATTAGGACAAGTAAATTAAATGGGTGGAGAGACAATATTCTTTTAAGAAAAAAAAATAATCTTTTTTTGTTACAGGAAAACCACCTTTTATCTAACGTTTTATGATAGTTTACATGGACTTAAGCATAAAAAAAGTTAAGACTGTAGTAGAATTAGTGAGGAGAATATTAACAGCTACAGAAAACATATATCACATTATATAGATTTTAGAGACATAAAGTACAAAAAAAGCTTTTTGGGGTGTTGGGTGTGTCCTGCTCAAATGTTAAACAGAAAGGATCTAGAAACTTTGAAGATGATTAGTCTAGGAAGATCAACCATAGGGTGTTGTTTTGTTTTGTGTGTGTGTGTAGTTTGTTTTTTCTTTTAGTTATTTCTGTCTATCTATGAAACTTTTCTGATAAATGGTCCAACAATGGATAATAAGTGGACTCCTCACTTCAAGAGGGACACAGAGGTGCTGGAACGTGCCCAGAGAAGGGCAGTGAGGCTGATGAAGGGTCTAGAGCACAAGTCTTATGAGGAGTGGCTGAGGGATCTGGGGTTATTTAATCTGGAGAAGACTCAGGGGGGATTGTAATACTCTGCAACTACCTGAAAGGAGTTGCAGGCAGGTGGGGGTAGGTCTCTTCTCCCAGGTAACAGAACAGGACAAGAGGAAATGGCTTTGAGTTGAACCAGGGAAAGTTTAGATTGGGTATCATGAAAAATTTCTACTTGGAAAGTGTGGTCAAACATTGGAACAGGCTACACAGAGAAGTGGTGGAATCACCATCCCTGGGGGTGTATGAAAAACACATAGATGCAGTACCTAGAGACTTACTTTAGTGGTGGATATGGCAGTGCTAGGTTAATGGTGAGACTTCATGATCTCAACAGTGTTTTCCAACCTAAATGTTTCTATGATTCCATGAAAACTAGTTACTCAGTGCTCTGTTGCTGTTCCACAACACAGGGGACAGAACTATCAGAAGTTGAATTCATTTTTGATCCCTTATGTGTCTGTCACTACCTTATGGGAATAAAATCTTCCAATAAGATAAAAAAGGAAAAGTAAACTGCATCAGAAAGGGGACTATCCAAGAAAACACAAAAAAAAGTTAATCTGAGAACAATGAATGACAAATCAATACTAACCTTGCATTGTACTCTTTATGTTTGATTTTACTAAGAAAATGGCATGGAACACTGTAAAGGATTGGCTTTAAGTAGGTACTTGAACCATATTTCTACATTTTGTTATTAGTGACTCAAAATCATGAAAAATATTTAAGTATAAAGAAGGCTGCTGCTATTACTTTTTGCCTTCATTTTGAGAAGAATTTTTCATTTTTTCCTTTGGTCTATTTCTTATCTCTTTTTTTACTTTTAGCTCCCTTTCCACAAGAACATAAATAATACTTCTCACAGAAGTATAATAATGTTTATTTCTGTGAAAAATTGTTAATAAACTAATTAAATATTTACAATGGAAAAATCTATACTCAGATGAGATCCATTTTTCTTTTCTGAAATGGTTTTGTTATTTGTATTGTAGTGGAACAAACATAACTCAGAGAATGGGTTTTCAAGTATAAAGAAAATAGGATCATTGGTTTTGAATCACACCTTTCAAAATCTTTCCCCATCATAGATGGCTATACTGGTTCAAAACAAAAATTTATTTTCTGGTTTATGAGCTATATTAGCCATTATGGCAGCAAATAAAAAAAAGTCCATTAAATTCACAAGAAGGTTTGTCTTTTTACATTTCCAGAGAAGTTTTGCAGGCTTTCATATTTAGGTTACTCTTTGCACTGTCACCTGAACTTTTCCAGGTCACTCTCAGCTAAAACATCAAATCTTTCAACATTAATTCATTAATTACTAGCATGCCTGTGGCATAACCTCCTTTCCAGTATGTTGCTGTTATTGTCCTGCCCTTTGTATTGACCATCCTTCTTTGTATTTGTTTCCTCAGCATAATTCTTTGCCTTACTATGCATTTCTTCTTCGAAATTATTTATAATGTAAATCAGCCAATACATTTGAAAACAGGTTAGGAACCTGATCTTTTGTGCACATGCATTTATATCTCTAATTCCCAATGTCTTGTCATTCATATTTGCCCTCTGCCACTGAGATCCAATAAAGTTCTGCATCTTGGAGTTGCTCATAAATTGTAACTTAGTGATCTTGCTGATTAGGCATTCGTACTTTTAGATTGATTTAGATAGATTAGTCTTCTGAATATTTTCACTGTGTATATATAAGGTGATTCATTAAATGCCTTTGTAAATTGCAGCTGGGGATTTCCCACTCAATGTTTTTCTAAAGAAGAATTTATAAAATGTCTTGCAGTGATTTCCCTTTGATAAATATATCCAGATGATCCGTAATCAAATAAAAACCCTCCATAGGTTTTCTAACTATAGCATCTGATAAATCTTTCTTCTTCTTTTTGCATCTGAACTCAAAATTTTCATCTGGTCCTTTTATATATAAAAAGGAATGTTCTCCTTATTTTTCCTCACAATTTCTGCTGTGAAATTTTATAGCTCCTCTTACTTGTATCTGGACCTTGGAATAAAATTTGCATTGTGAATTTCTATAGTAATGCAAACTTCCATCGATTCTTGAAAGGTCAAAGTGATTGGGCTAGGAGATCTAGATTAAAAAGACAAGGTAGTTCTGACACCTTATTTTCCTTATAATAGGATATGCATTTTCTTTAGGCAACAAAACCCCTGCACCTTGTTCTGAGGCACTACTGTTAGAAATGACTTCTATTTCCCCTTCACACTAACGTGGTAACATGGCCTTTTGTTATAGTTGTTCCCGGTTGCTTGAAGCCTTGCTACTGCCAGCATTCCCCAGCCTTCTTGATGGTGGCCTGGTAATGCGAAGCATCTTGCAAATGATTGCATTTTTTACTCTTTGCTGCTTGTTCATCATCCTTGTCCAAAATGCCTGACCTCATGCAGGAAGATCTCCTGACATCTACTGAACTAAAAGAACAGAGTAACGTTCCAGTGGTGATTTTGCTCAGTGCACTACTGACTTTGTGCTATCAACTATAAATAACAATCCTGTGTTTATGATGAACAATTTATGACAGGTAACACAGCAGTCATATTAATCTGCCAATCCAACAGTCTGTTGAAAAATGGATTGTAAAGTTGATAAACTTGTGTAACAGTGACTGTGACCAGACTGGACATATTTTTCTTACCTCTATAGATAATATAAATGTGCTCTGCACATAATGTAAACGTAAAAAATGTAAAGCTAAAAATCAATAAAAAATAAGAGAAAGGAAAAGGCAGTTAAAATGTATTGTAACGGGAAGCCAACTATCCATTGGGTCTTTTATTGCTTATCTGGGTTCACTTGCCTTGAACACAGAGCTGGACCAGAAAACCTATAGATGTTCCTTCCAAACTTAATTATTCTATAATTCTACTCAAAACTCATAACCTTCATTTTGAAGATGGCAGAAAAAGTATTACTAAAACATCAAAGAAAACTTACAACCAGAACACTGCTGACTGCACCATTCTTATTTCCCTTATTATTAAAATATACTGATACTAGTAATATTAACTCATCCCAAGTGAAGAGAGAGAAAAGCGCATAGAATTACCTACATAATTCCTTTTTTCTCAGAGTTCCTCATATTTCAAAATAATACATTCTTCCCTTCAAGACCTTTCAAACCATTTTTATCACAGCTCAAATGTTCTACACAAACAACTCTAATTTTCACCCTGGAAATAATAACTTTGACTGTTCTTTCTTTTTTCCTAGTCTATTTAAAATTTAAAAACCAAAACCAAGCACCACCCCCTAAAAACCAACAACAACAAAGAAACAAAAAAACACAGGCAAATTTTAATACAGGTGAAAATGAACATTTACAGCGACAGTTTGAACTTCAATGTTTCTATTTAGACTGTTTCCTTACTAATTTTGTAATCTAAAAGATTATCTTTTATTTTCCCTTGGAAGACAGCTATTTACAAGAACTATTCTACACTGTGAAGTAGAAAGGCAAGCTCTTTTACTCATATACATTGCAGTCTCATCAATGGGTGTATTCGCAGATGCAGGTGTTAGCCTGCAATACCACACAGCTGGAAGTACTGAACATTAATCTCATTTTTATTACATCTATATAATAACCTTCTAGTTACTTAATTGATAGGTCTTATCCTGCAAACTGTGAGGGCATGGAGCATCGTATCAAATTGGAGTGAATACATGTATGTGTACACGTGTCATAATTTGCCAAATATTTGTTAAGTCACGTTATAATTGTCCAGAAAGAAATTCACTTAATGCAGAGACTCCAATAATAACAGCAGTAACACTTGATAATTATAGAAAGGTCACTCATAACAGCAAGTTTTAAATTAAACTTACAACATTCCTTCCTGAAGAACATGCTATCTGGAAAAAAGAACCCAAACCAAACAAACAAAACCCAAACAAACCCAAAACACAATAGAAAGATGGGAAGGGGAACTGGAAGAATCACCACACTAAACCACCGAGAGACCTTTACAAGAAGAGGAGATACCTGGTTTCACTTAGCGTAAGCCATACATCTACTCCATCAATCATGCTTTGTCTCTAATATTTATACTGAATTTCATTTTAAAAAAAAAGTAAAAAGTATTCCCAATCAGAGATGACAATCTCTTTTAAAAAAAATCTGATTATAATCAGTACCTCTGCCTGTTTACACTTTCTAATCAGTACTAATTCTCTGATGGTGCTAAACTTTAATTTGACCATCCCTGCTGCTGTTGTATCATCAGCACAACTGAAGTTATCCATTCAGTTTGGGAATCAGGTAACTAACACGGGACAAATAAGAAAAATAATTAGTATCTGTTATCTATTCTGTGTAATTCCCTGGATGAATATCTGAACTCAATTGTGAGTATAATTATTTTATTTTTTCCAATATGGTCTTGTATTTCCAAAATCAAGTGTGTCCTTAAAAGGTAGCTCCACAGCACCTCAAGGTTTCTGGTTAAAAATCTGTATGACAGTTTTAGGAAAAAATGTTTCTTACTCTCTTTAAGCTGATCATTTTTGCAGTTGAATAGTATCATTGCAAAAGTCATTCCAGTTTGCTAGACAAGGAACGTCAGAGAAAATTTAATCCTTTGGTAGACAGATACCTCACTCTTCTCATTCATTCTAATGTCCTTTTGTCCTTTACAAAATATTTGACAGTGTATGTATAACCATGATTTTTCTCATGCCCAGCTTTTCCAGTACATTTATTTTCACTGAGCTAGCACCAATGTCCATTTCTATTGCAAATTCAGCCAGTATTACCTGTCTGTTTTCAAGTACAAAACATTCAAATCCAAACTGAGTTTCATCAAAACTGCCCTATGCAGTCCTTGTCCTCCTGGACTCCTTTACATACAATTATGTGCTTTTTCCTTTCACTGAATAGTATGACAATGCTTAATTCATGTCCACTAATTCAGCTTCAAAACAATAAACTGAGTGAAATGACTTTAATATTGAATTTCTTAAGCCAAATTCTCCTGAGAAACAGCTTTTTCTGCTTTTGGAGTCTATTTCTGTTCCATTCTAGAAAAAGGATAAACCTATTCTTAAAGCACTGCTCAGATAAATTCTGACATATTTTACCCATCACTGATCAAGCACTTCATCTAATTATCTCTCTAATGAACTACTCAATTGCAAAGCTACAGGTATGCTGCATCTTTTCTCTGAACTCCTCAGTAGGAAACTTTTACAAAAATATACCTTACAAATAACAAAATTACTTCTTTTTTTCCCCCTTTTAATATCTATAGGGATGGGGGCCTACCAATGTGTATTGCTGCAGGTTGGGATGACCCTCTCTCCTCTTACAGAACCCCCTGTATGTGTAGTAACTGTTCTCAGATATCCAGCTGTATGACTCAACGGCCTCTTCTGCAAAAAGGGGGCAGATACAGAAGCTATAAATTGGATCAAAGTAGGTAAGATAAAGAGCAGTATTCTTCCCTTGCTGTTGAACTGGGGCAATGAAATGTTACGTGTGCTCATTCCAAGTTGGCATTTTATGTGCTTTGTGTATAGCTCTGCAAAGGACTTGATTTCTCAGCTTCTTCAGTAATTACTTCTTTTTGTTGAAACTTTATACCAATCCATTAGATCAGTGACAATAAAGGCTAGAGATAAAATGTCTAAACTTCACACTTCAATGGAAGCCCATTAAACTGTAGCACACCAGTAAACTTTACCATTTCATGCAAATCATGCCTTGCAAAATACATCTGGCTTGCACAGTCATCAGATTACCCAGCGAGTTCTGATGGGTTGTTAGCTGACCTGCAAGGAGCCAGCTAAGCTGTCCTCTGCACATCTGTCTTGATGTGTCTGCCAAACTACATTATCCATCTGGCTGTGCAGACTTCTCTGTGTATACTGTTTGACACACAAAGGCAACAGGTCTTTCACAGAACAGCTACAGTCAAACAAGTTTTTTTTGTGAGAAAAAATAAAATTGTGAACATCACCAGTTGCTATGAAAGTTGAAGAGTACTCAATTTCTGAGGAGCAGGCTACTATTTAAAATTCTGAACATGAATTTCAGAGTCTGACTTCTGACTTTTTTTTTTAATACCTTATTTTATAGAGTACTAATAGAAAAAAAATAGCCAAAACATCAGAATGTAGGAATATTATTTAGGTGATTAATGCCATGGAACACTGCGAAAAGCCACTCAAAGGCAGCTATAAAGCACACGACATGCTTAACAAGAAGCCACAGGCAAGCTTTAAGTGTAAATCCCCTAAGCCTATTGATCCTGCTTCTGAAAAAAAATGAAGCTCTTCTGTGACTCAGAAGGGTGACAATATACAGTAAGCGCAAACGGCAGGCAAAGTATGCTTCAGGAAACTAATCACGTAACCTTCTTCATTATTTGAAAAATCACCTCTGTCAATACTCAAGCCGTATCTTCACTGACTGCTGCTGTTTAAGATGCTGTCAATCTTCTCATATGATTTTGTGAACCAAATAAATTCCAAGTCATTTAAAGGTGTTATTATCTCTGCTGATAACATTACCCCATTCAGGAGTTGCAGAAATAGGAAAATAAAACTTATTTCAATCCTTTTGTTCTGGCAGTTTCTCAGTCTTCCAACACAAAGACAGAGGGTTTCAACCTAGAATTCAAGACTGAGTAAGTATTTAAACATATTTTCATAGACGTATCTATATCTGCTCACAGCATTCAACCAGGAATATATTTCTTATATATATCAAAGAAAAGGTAATTTATTTTTTCTTTATAGATGCAATTAGCTTTGAAAGCAGGCATTTCATTCATGCAGATTATCTGACATTCTAGAACAAACTGTTTTGTTAATTTTTCTGTAGATTTTACCACTTGGGTTTATACACATTTCCCAGAAGAATGTAAATTCTCCTCCCTAAAGTGATTGTTATTACACATGTCGGAGATTACTATTGCTTTACATGGTCTGGTATACCACTCAAACCACAAAGTCCTAAAAAAATGTATTGTTGATTCTGATTTGATTAAAAGTGTGTTAAAAAACTTCTCCCTTTGTGAGAAAAGTTTTAGCAAAAGCTTTTTTCCCACACATACAATGCTGGTTTTATTTTTCAGAACTTGAGCAATGAAAAATGCTTATAAAAACTGAGGCTCAAATTCCCATGTTAACAGCAATTTCAATTTTTATTCTGGTTCAGATAGCAAGCTATCAGCAATAATCTAGATTCCTAAGTGGCTGTTTCAGAAAAGAAGATTTTTAGTTTATGGAGGAAATCTAGGGAAGAGATTATAAATACATTCTGGCCTTTGAATAAAAGCAACAATTATCTTGTGTTGTCATAACAGCAAGGAAGCAATGAAATGTGATTTTGATAATAATAAAATATCCTCAGCTATCTGACTCTCAGAGAAAATAATCTGCCCTTGTGTTTCACACTGTTAATTCTGTGTGTCAAAGTCAAGATGGGTGTAGAAAATAGAAGAAAAAAAATAATCTCTGCCCTTTCATGTCTCCTACCTACACTACCTACAATGAGTACACACACACGGGGGGGAGGGGGGGGGAATGAAAAAAAAATTATTGTAGTAGTAATGAAATATTTGTTCTGTCAGGCATACTGTGAGTAACTATTTGAATACCCAGCAAAGATATTGGGCAATAAATTATTCCCACTTACTGTCCTGGAATGAAAAGAGAATCATAAAAATAAGGAGAGGAAAAATTTGAGATAATGATTTATCTGTTTCTTGACTCCAGGTGCAATCAATGACTGGCAAGCAATGATATAAAATATGCGTAAAACAACACAACTAAAATTATTGTTCGTCTTGTTGCTGCATGTTCTTTTTTACCTTACATTAATTTTAACGATAATTTAAATTTAAAATACAGAAAAACGATCTGCTTGCTACAGTGGAAAGATACGAGTTCAGTTGCAGGAATGGAAAGAAACTGCAGTCTGCAAAAGGAACAAGTTGAATGCATGGGTTTTGCACACTGAGAAAAATGGATGGACCCAGAATCAAATCTCTCAGGCAGAGGATGCTGTCATCAGAGATTGGTGGGAAACCAGGCTACAGTAACATCATCATGTTTCTGGAAGGTGGAAGATTATCATAGAAAACGCCAAGCGGCAATCTTCTATGACACCTCACTATTCTCTGGAGCCGGAATTGCATCACAGAATCACAGAATTATAGAATTGTTTAGGCTGGAAAAGACATATAACATCATTGAGTCCAACTGTTAACCAAATGCTGCCAAGCCCACTGCTAAACCATGTTTTTAGCACCCCATCTACATGTCTTTTAAATGTCTTTTAAATACTTCCAGGAATGGTGACTTCCCTGGGCAGCCTGTTCCAATGCTTGACAACCCTTTCAGTGAACTAATTTTCCCTAATATCCAATCTACACCTTCCCTGGTGCAACTTGCCATTTCCTCTTGTCCTCTCAGTTGTTATTTGGGAGAAGAGACCAACCCCCACCTTGCTACAGACTCCTTTCAGGTAATTGTATCATCCTTCACTGGAAGATCTGATTTGCAGTAGTCAGATGTATAGACACAAAATTCAATTAGTAATTTCAGCCTATTCTGCCAAGGCACCAGCCGCCTGCTTCAATGGATCTCATACAGCCTGCGTTCACCTGCACTGCTGGTAATAACAAAGTGCTAATGCTCGAAATACAGAAATCCAAAATGCAAAAGCAAGGGATGAGAAATGTTCAACAGCACAAGAAAGCTGAAAATCTTGGAGACACCTTTTAGTATTGGGTCTGGTGGAGCCCCCCAGCAGCCCTCACAGCGCGGCGCTTGTACTGGTGGCCGGGAAGGGGGTGATAACACACCAGCGTTTTGGCTGCTGCTGAGCAGCACCCGCACGGCACCAAGGCCGTCTCGCCAGCCCCCCCCGCCACACATCTCCAGGCTGGGGTTGGGCACGATCTCAGGAGGAGACATAGTCAGGACAGCCGACCCAGAATGACCAAGGGGATATTCCATACCATACGACATCTGCTGAGATGTAAAGGCTAAGAGAAAGGAGGAGGAAGTTGAGGCATACTTTATTTACTATGTTTGTCTTCTGCAGCAACCACTGCATGTACTGAAGCCCTGCTTCCCATAAAGTGGCTGAATATCACCTGCTGATGGGAAGTAGAGAAAAGTTTCTTGTTTTCCTTTGCTTTCGCATGTGCAACTTTTGCTATTGCTTTATTAAACTGCCTATCTTGACCCATAAGGTTTGTTTTGGTTTTTGGATGTTTTTTTTTTCATCTTATTTTCTCCCCCCGCTATTCTGCTGAGGAGGGGAGTGATAAAGTGTCTTGGTGTGCACCTGGCATCCAATGAAGGTCAACCCACCACACTTTCCCATCCTTTTCATTTTACATGTGAATAAAATATGTAGACTTTTTCCCAACATTTCCTCATTTGTATATTTCTCATATGATCATACTGTTGATAAGTTAAGCATGTAAAATGGGGTTACAATGCCCTTGGGCAAATGAAGACCTTCCTTCACCACCACCACGCTGTCTCCTCCAGACTGGAACATAACAACTGTTTGCATGACAGAAAACATCACGTAAAATAAATGCCAGAGAAATTGTAGGTAACTACTAAAGATGGTGGCTAAGAAATAATTACATAGCAATCTTAACCTAATTTCAAGCCTACTATTTTTGACTGGTTTGCAATAACTGATTTATTTATTTTTTTTAGCAAAGCAGCAAATTACACCAGAAGATACACTGCAAATAGAATATAACTCTTACAAAACTTTAAAGTTTGACATTTAATAGGCACTATCACAAATTCTGAGTGCAAGGATGCTTTTAGAGATTTATTCAAAAAGATAATAACAAACACTCATGAATTTCCTTCAAAATTTAAATGAAAACTCACAGAGTTGTTTTTGTGCTGCTCACTCACTGATTGTTAGTGCTAATAATTACTTGACATGAAATTTGGCTATGAAACTGAGGCTAACATCAGGGTCTTAGAGGAAGAGTTCAGTGAAAACTCCAGTGCCTACAAGTGGCGATTCGTGTCCTGTTGGAAAAGCAGCACCTTCGCTGCCCTCTAATGACAAGCTAAGACACTTTCTTCAGAGTTAAAAAGGACACTTAGGGAATTACCATTATTTTCTACAGTCTATTTAATGACTATTCCCTGCACAGGTTTCACTTCTGTTTGGCACCGATGGATTGAGTGTCTTAGAAATGCTCTGTGCTGCATTTTACACCCCACAGGAACTCAGTGTGTAGTGGAGCTCTACATGAAGAAAAACGTTGAAGCTGAGATGAGCCAGGAGAAGTTGGCTGGGTCAGAAAGACGTCTATCATTTCATGTTAGTCCTGTACTGTTTTGTTGGTTTTTTTCCTTTTATGTTTTGGTTTGGGTTTTTTTGTTTGTTTGTTTGTTTGTTTTTGTTAACAGACTGTCCCCGGGGGAGTCGGACAATTCTGTAACTCTTTAAAGGTGCTTCATAAAGCTGCTCATTAGAGCTGAGGCTGGAGTCTAACTATACAGTGATATCTTCAGTATCAGCACTGAAATGTTTTTGAAAACTCTATTTGCAGGTCCTTTATCCTAAAACTAAAGCAACCATACTAAGATAAAGAAAACAAAATAGGAAAACAGTGGTTCACCAAAAAATGCATGTATTTCAGGTTTCTTTTGCTTGCCCCTCTATTTCATTTTCAAAAGATCACTCCCTTACTTAGTCTTTCTAAACCAAGCTTCACCCTGAGTGGAATTTCCAGAGGAGTTATAAACCCCTGAAAAATGTGCTTTATAACAGAGATGTTGACAGCTGGCTTTTAACAGTAGCAGAGTTACCTGCCACTGCTTATAATATAGTAGTCTCTAACTACTCTAATTCTGATGAAAAGTTACTGTAATGTGACTCCCTATCTATACTAGGCTACATCATTTTTATTCTTTATGGGCCTCATTATGGTAAGGAAAATGCATGTCCCTCTAGAGAGAAAGCTGGTAAAAGAGGATCTAAGTACTTATAAGCTATGTTTCTTTTACATCAATGCCTGAATATAAGGCTAGAAGATCTAATGTGCTTACAGTAATGAGAAACATTCTCAACACTCCTCAGAAAATGCGAACTTAGATGTGGTAGAGAATTCTAACATAAGTTAATCTATAGTGCCTTTTATCTTGAAAGATTCCTAGGTATTTTAATGATTAATGTCCCTGGGCAACATTGACTCATTCCAAATAACACAACCGCCTGTAGGATGGACAAAGTATCTGTTCTCCATCTTCAGTACTATAACTCTCTTCATGCTTAGAGAGAAGAAGGGAAACAGAAAACAAGTTCTCAAGTGAACACAGAGCTTTCATAGAATACATTCCTAGAATTAACCACAAAGTGGGAGGCACAACAGTTTTGTATCAAATGGTCTCCAGATACTTCCTATAGGTAGATCAAATAATTCTTTATAGTGAGCATCTGCATATTTGATTTTATTAGAAAACAGAATTCCTACTGTTTATTCTTGTTATGGAACCACACAATGCCTAAGCCCAAGTTGCACTTGCTATTTTTTGTGCTATGAGAGCTGGGGGTGGGGGGAAGTGAAAGGATGCAGATATTATTTTACAAAAATTAAAATGAAAAAATATATTTTACATGAACATTTCCAATGTGTTTAAGTATTCTTCATTCACACTTGTATTTTCCCAGTATTAAATCAGAGATTTTTGATTTAATGTTTGTGTTCATGAATACTATATGTTTATGTGTGTGTTAGAGGGTGGAAGAATTTATGCACATAAACTGTCATTTCAAGGTCAGATTGTGAAATGCAATTGCTATTAATGACAGTAAACAACAGAGGTGGATAAATATGGGTAGCTTTTAGCAGATGAGCAGCTTAAACCATTGCTTAATATTTTTTAGAATAGACAAAAGTTTTTTATATGCTGTAGGAAACAGTAGCAAAGACAGAGCAAAGTCAAAGCAATAATCAGAATTTACTGTGATTAAAAAAGAATATATCAGATGGATATAGGAGATTATGACCATCTGTATATTTTTTGCCTCAGACGTCACTCTTACCCTTGCTTAAGGCTCCAAAATATCTCATTCCTAATGTATTTGCCTAGGAATATATGCTATTTCAGGTTTGTAGGGTAACTTCCATTCAACAAAACATGCAGCTCCAAAAAAGGTTAATCAATATTAATAGCTAGTCAAAAAAGGATTTAGTAGAAGGAGATGGAAGGTGCCTTTTTTCCGAAATACTGCCTCACCTTGCAAAATCCCCTTTTGCATGAGGTGAAACTTTCTTGCACATGAATTAGATGTATCTGTAACTCACTGGTCTGGCCTAATCAAATGTGTGATAGTACTTGGTCAATACTTACATGTTTGTGTCTAAAACAGAACAGAATAACTACCTATACAATTCAAACAGTGTGAGATGCAAGTTTAATGCTAATTGTATTTGTACACAAAACGCATTAGTTATCCGTTCAGGCTGAGAATCAAATTTTTGCCTATAATAAAGCAAACACAACTGTTAATTTTAATTTGTCTTGCTCTGAAAATGGAACTAGAAGTGACCTAACTCTCTTATTCCATACACTTGATAGTGTTGTTTCAAAAATGCATACTACACAGAGAAAATGAATAAATGAAATCCTTAACTTATTTTACTCCTAGAAGATACAGTGAATAATGAATCAATTTCCTTACAGTCTGCTTTAGATACAGAAGCTACAACATTCTGTCTTTCCAGTGTTCCCTGCATTTTCAATTAAATGCAGCAGTTTTTTACCCTCTACCAATGTATGACCAAATCTTTTAATCTTTTCTTAAATCACTAAACCATGTGACACATTCAGTAAGGTCACTTACATGCGATGACTCATCTAACAAAGTTTGGCAGATCAGCATTTTGAATGGTAGATTTGAATTTTTGCCAGAAAGAGACTGCAAATTCAGACCCTGATTTTCAATGACTGAAATACTTGAGAACTTTCATATACACCCTCTCCTTACACAAGGCTCAAACCATGGGTATTTGGGTTGCATCTAAATCTGGGTGAGTATCAGTGGCCAGCTAAAAGTATTAAGTATATAGGACTACATAATGTCAGCAGGGCACATCAATGGTGCAGTCAAATAAACTAAGTAGGACGTGTTATGCTGCCGAATCAGGAGGCTAATATTGGAAACCATGCTGTAATAAAACATATCTAATGAGCTAGAATTAATACAATGTAATGTACACATGCACAGAGTAATGGGATCTTGCAGAGATAAAAAAAAATAAATAAACTATTTGTTGTGATTCCTAGCCATAGAATTACTTCCCATAGATTTTTCTATAGCTAGAGTAAAATACTCAGGTACTGAAATTACTGAAAATTTGGTATGAAGGTCCACATAAAATATTGTTGCTTTTAAATAAAATCATGCAAAAATATTTTTAGATCTTGGGTATGTTATATTTATTAATAAATATTTTATCAAGTTCCACTACAGACGCTATTTGAACTTGTGATAAGCCTGAATAATTAGTCTGCAGTACATATCATGAATAAAACAGATTACTTGAAAAAAAAGCAAAAAAGCCAGGCTTGCCTAACACACAAAATGAGGATCTGAGATGAGGCACTGAAATGACATTAACCTTGATTAAGGTTACTGCCTAAAACTGATTATCAACATTGGATCTTTCAGTGCATTACTCTTATTTCTGTTCTTATATTTCATCTTAATCTGAATGAAATTTCAGTGCACTTTTAGAAAACATGTTGATAATTACATTGAAAAGGCAAGTGTCAGAATCAAATACAAATTCTTCACGCAGTAATTTTTCTCTTCACATTACTCTCCCCTCTGCAGTGGCTTTATTCCATTAAAGCAAGGCTTGTCCATAACTGTCAGGCTATGAACAACAATTTCAGGAGGAGTTTTTTGGGTCACTCAGCTTTGACCATCTTGGATCTTGTTGTTTTGTGTGAGAGCTGGGTATCTGACAGGCTAACATGATTACTGCTATGTTTTCTTCTGCCTTTTTAAAGCTTATCTGCAAGATACACTGGCTCTGAGACCCTGCCCTGCTAACATCAGCCTGACAAAATCCATCCTGTTAGTGACTGATTACCCTCCCTGCCAGGCTGAAATGATCAATGAGCGGATGGACTTGTCAGACAGTTCTTTAAAAATCTCTGTAGCAGTGTCTGCAGCAGTGTAACATGGAAAGAAAAACAGTCTAGGGACCTGCTCCTTCTCTGCTACCAGGCATGTGTGGTCTTTTACTACTCCAAAGCCAGTGGCTCTTCAGCCTGGCTGGAGAACTGGTGTTAGATCTGTATGCATCAGCATGAAAAGTTTATGCAGTAACTTTGTAGATGCACAGAAAATTTGAACTTAAATGCATTACAAAACTGCCTAGCAACCAGACAATACAATCCCGTATGTTTGTTACTTTGTGCAATGGCATTAGTACCTTAGTTTTAATCATGATGGCACTTTTGAAGCCTATATCCCAGGGGTCTTCAATTACCATGGACCATGGGAACAGTCATGTAGAGGACAAACTTGATTCCTTTCAGTTGTACTCCTTGACCGCATTAGATGCAACCACTAATGAATATTCAGTCCATCCGACCAAATAAAAACTAGTCTGAAATAAGTCTGCTTCAAAATCACATAACATGGATCAAGCTCTTAGCCCCAACTATTTGGCTTCACAGACATGGTCATGTTGCATCACTCTACTTGCTAATGTAGTTATAGATAATGTGTGGCTACTGCTCTGCATTAAAAAGGGAAAAAACACCTGAAAGCAGGTGTAAAAGTAAAGTAAAAAAAAAAAAAAAGTAAAAATAGTTGTAAAATAAGAGGTGCTATTATATAATTCTCAAACAATGAACAGAGGGAAAAAAAAACCAAGAAACATATTACTAAAGATTTTTTTATGTAACAGCCAAGGAATTTAACACTTGTTAATGTTGATGGATAATCTCTTAAGTAAGTAGGATCATCTGTGATATTTAAACTATATTAAATTTCATAAATATGCAATGAATTTATTGTAAAGTGTCTGAGCAACCACGCAGTTGCTACATATACACTACAAATAAGTTTTCTGGCAGCTAACAAATTGGCAGTTGTATTGCGGACTTAGAACTGTTAACTATTTTGTTGTTGCTGTGTAGTCATATTTTGGTAGTGCCTGGAGACCATAAGCAAATGCAGGCCTCGAAATGTTAGAGACAGAAGTGTTTAAGAAACCAGACATAATCTCCACTCCACAGGGCACTTGAGGCACAAAGAGATTTATTGACATGTCTAAGTGTGCACAGCCAGCTGGAAATAGTGAACAATTGCAAAGGGTTCCAGGTCAACTCATTGCAAATCACAAATCTGAATTCACATCAGTACTGATGTGGTATTGATGTGACACAGACATGTCATAAATGTAAAAAATGAATACAGGTGCCAGTCCATATCTCCACAGCGCATCATGCTTCTCAGAAATAAGGTACAGTTGTGGTTTAACTGTGACCAAATTTCAGTGTTAAAGTTTGTTGAGAATTACACCATTGAGTCCTGAATACAAAATCATTGGTTACCAGATGGTGAAAATTTTAGCTTTTTATAAGACAACCGTGGAAAAATGCTAGATTAAACAAGTATTACAGTACAGCATTGATATCCTCTAGTTTTTTATCTACATTGTAAACCCTAGAGATCACTTCAAAGAGTACCAAGTGTAACTCTTGCATAGCACATCAGTGTTGCACTAGCAGATGGTAAAGCAGGAGTTCCAATTGGAGGTGCTGATGTCAAACAAGTGGTACAGATTCCTCAGCGGAAAGAACTGTGTTGAAGTCAAATAAGAACAAAGGAAAGTGCTGCAGTAAAGAAGAATTTCTCTGTTTCTATATCCAGAGTTGTCACCTAGACCTGCTTAAAATACTTCACTGTAAATGTTTGCAGAACTGTAGTACCACAAAACTATAGGCTTGACAGATGTTGATAAAAAGGAAGACATGTAAGAACAGGACTAAGGACATGTTAATTGTAGTACTAGTGAAGAAATCAAGCAGTGAAAAAACTGGATTTGACTTTGTGATGAATAGTGAAGTCTTAAACATTGGCAGGATTGCAGAATTAGTACAGCAAATTGGGCATATTATTGCAAAACAAGGATTTCTGTATAAGGATAACTGACGGTATGTGGGGTTTTTTTTATGAACAAAGTGTAAAAGGTATTAGAAAAAAAATGAAGCATTCTGAAAACAGAAAGGAAAAAAGGGTATAACCTTGTGTCTGCAAATAGTCCTTCTAGAAACATCTGTAAGCATTTATAATATATGGAATACTGAGAATACTTCAGCTGAAACACCAAGGGTAAAAGCTCAGGATCTGGTAAAAGCCTGAAGAAGGCTTCAATGAAGCAATCCTCCAGCACAAATTATTTTGTGTCCCCACAAAGGAAGATGGTCTCACCAGAAGGAAAAGACATGAGATGATTTAGCAGACTTTTCAAGTAGGCATAAAGTCCTTTCTACACCTGACTTTGAGTGGCATTTTACAGTAAGCTGTAAAACATTACCTGAGACCTATCAAAGAAAGGTCTAGGAAAAGAAGAAGTGTCCTTGTTTTGTTCTTTGCTTAATCATAGAATCATAGAATGGGTTGGAAGGGACCTCAAAGATCATCTAGTTCCAAGTCCCCTGCCATGGACAGGGACACCTTCTACTAGGCGAAGTCCCTCAAAGCCCCATCCAACCTGGCCTCAAACATTCTCAGGAATGGGGCACCCATAGTTTCTCTGGACAACTTGTTCCAGGGCCTCAGCACCTTCACAGCACATAATTTCTTCCAATATCTAATCTAAATCTATGCTTTTTCAGCTTAGAACCACTCCTTCTGGTCCTACCACTACATGCCCTTGTAAAAAGTCTTTCTCCAGCTTTCCTGAAGGCCCCCTTTTGGTGCTGTAAGGTTACTATAAGCTTTCCCTGGAACCTTCTCTTCCCCAGGCTGAACAACCCCAACTCTTTCAGCCTGTCTGCACAGGAGAGGTGCTCCAGCCCTCTGCTCATCTTTGTGGCCCTCCCCTGGACTTGCTCCAACAGGTCCATGTCCTTCTTATGCTGGGGCCCCCAGAGCTGAATGCAGTACTGCAGGCAGGCACTTATTTTTTTACAGACTCATTTGTCCTCCAGGAGCACTCTGCATCCTATGCATCTTAAATATTATCATTCATGATGGAGTTTGATCCAGTCAGGCTGTGGATGTTGACGGGAGACCATCTATGAACCTCTGCTCCTTTAAGCACATTACCGAGTACAGTCCACTACTGGCAAAGGAGGACTTTCCAAAACACACTGGCAGTCACTATAACCAGTACTCTGACAATATGGATAACTCACCCATGGCAACTGAAGATGCCTAGAGCATGACAGAATGTTATCCTACAGGATTATATAGTTCCTTTTAAGGAGTTAAAACTGTGCATCCTGTCAACAGCTCTAACACAACCGGAATAAATTACATTCAGAATACAATTATAATGTCATTATAGTTGAATGAAGCAGATGATCTATAAACTCACAACCTACCTAAATAACAAGAACTGCAATGGGCATGCCAATGCCAGACTGCTTTTGTCACAGATTTATGGGAGTCTGGCAAGCCCATTGACTGCTGGATTAGGATGGGAGGCTAGAAACAAGAATTCAATATCTCTTGGTCCCGTCAGTGGAGACTCTGAGATGAAACAACAGGATGGTACAGATCAATGTCTGGATATTTCATTTTATGTGGTTTGAAATGAAATAGCAGTTCCAAAGTTAAATGCACTCATTCTGTCAAGACTACTCCAGGTTCACTTTCTTCTTCATGACTGTAAAAAGATCCAATTTCCACTATGAAGTCTAGAAACTTATATCAACTACCAGGGTAGAATTAGACCTAATAGAAGCTTTGTGATCTCAAAGAATACAAGATATACCCATCTTTCATTGTAAGATTTTAGCTTTCCACTGGGCTGATTAATTTATGTATTGTATTCTATCTATTTTTAATAAATAATGATAATGAAAGATCTTTATTGCACATGCATGTGTATGTGTACCCATTTATTTCCTGGCTCATTGTTGCATTTATTTTTAGCTTCCTAATGAATTTAGATTTTTTTATAAAATATATGTGGAAACAAAGGACAGGAAAATCCACAGTACCCTGTATAGAGGTAAAGCAAAGAGTAAATACATTCATTGCTTTCCTCAAAGAAATGTATTGTGCAGCTCCTGAAGAACACAATATTGAGATGAAAATGAAGTTGCAATGGAAATGGAATGAGAAATAGGTATTTGCTTCTTGGTGAACACAAGCAGCCTATCAGCTACATAGTTAAAAAGCAGCATCCCCATCACACCAATTCCTGATGACTAAATAAACTAAAGGTAGAAGGACAGGGGAATAAGAAAGAAGGAAAGAAGGGAAATGAAGCTGCCAAATGAAAGAGAAGTGTTTCTGCAAAGGTCAGTAAGGGATAAGATTAGTTTGGAGTAAGCCAATACTACAGTGTAATTTGCAATATTTTCAAACACTTCACAATAAGCATTCCTTGCTATTTTTAATACAGGCTTTGAGCCATGACTATCTAAACAGACAGAGTAGGCATTAAAAGTTCATAGGGCTTGATATTGCCTGTAAAGAAGGAGCCTCTACAGAATTTTATTTTATTGCTAACCTTTATTAGCCTTGTAGCCAATGCTGATTAAAGTGTTGTGGCATATCTGTCAGCATGCATGAATGCATGGAGATTATTAGCAACTGCATTTAAAAGTCTAAGAGCCAAGAGGTAGAGTCACAAGCCTGGAATACTAATTCCTATTTTATTCAGTGTAAACAGTCAAAGGGATGGATATTAGCTTACTTGTATCCTTTTATTGGCATATTTATCTATCCTTTTGCTCTTTTCTTTCAGCCTGTAACTAAGGCAATGGAAAATAATACAAAATATGTCTACAAGTAAACACCAAATTTACTTCAATGCAGAATATCCACTTTTAGCTGGTCAAAAATAACTACTTCAAGCCCCTATTGGCTATGACTTCACAGGAATATCTCCACTCAAGCTGCTCACAGGCAGATTTATACTAAATTTTAATGAAAAATACATATTCAGCAAAAGTATCCTTTTAATATTCTGCATGTAGATACATTCTAGACCTTTACTGAAGTATTTTATTGATTGTGTGATGATTTTTTTGTAGACATAACTTCTAACTCAGTTGACTCAAATTTCACTGAGAATATTTAGAATTCACAATTCAAATTCAGCTGCACGAGCAGTTACTTCAGTCACACTGCAGTCTTTTGTCTTGGGACTTAAACTTAATAAATTACTTAAGAATTGAAGAAATTTAACCCATATACATTTTTGTGATGCCCAAAGTAACGTTTTTTCATGACTATTTTAGTTACAGCAAAAGCCTGTTCTAGTCATCATTCAAAGTAACTTGATTTTTTTAGTATAAATTCAAACAAAATGTGAATAATGAATTAACAGTCTGGTTTGAAGTGAAACTACACTTGGAGATGGCTAAATGTTTATGAACAATATCTTTTAATATTTATGATGCTCCATTCAATGCTATAATTCAGAAAATCCTAAGGCAAGTTAGGCAAAATTAGACAGAGCTCTACTGATGATTTAGGAAAACTGTCTGAGTACAGTTCAAGTAATAGAATCTCTTTGTTGATGTACATCACAGTGAAAAATCTTGGAAAGAATTCTTTTTCCTTCCTATGAAAGGAATTGTCTTCTGTCTGGCACAGAACTAGAAACAGATCATAAAACACAGCTAAGCATTAATGTTAATGAACTAAGATGGCTTCTACCTAAGAGAAGCCAGTACTCAAATGTGAATCACAATGGTAATTAGAGATCACCAATGAGGCTTCTGCATTTTTTTTTTGGTAGAAAACATTTTATGAGGCTGAGTATGACAGTCTGGTAGAAGGATCTGAAAGTTTTAAATAAGTAATCTCTCATGTCTTCTTTTAAAATAACATAGATAAAAACTAATCATAGGTATAACTGTAACACTGTGGACTGTACATATACATCATGTAATCTTAAATAATTAAAATAATCAAGACAATATGCTGAGATAGCAAAGGTAGCTTAAAATTTTAATAATCATAATAGAAAATGTCTCCGAAGGTAATTAAAAAAGCCAAGGGTTGTCTGCCAAGATGTTTGTGTAAACATCTCACTATTCTATTTCTGAAAATGTTGCATAATTTAAAACTGTCTGACAATCCTGTCCAGTTTAAAATTTGTATGATTTAACGTATTTACTTCTAAGTATTTTTTAACAGTTCTTGGTAATTTAACATGCTTTGCTTCTTTAACACTTAATGATTTTACTATGTCATTTATAATACCTGCAATTCCAACACAAAGATATTTCACCATGTTTCTGTAGTTACAGATCTTCTGTTATGTGTATTCTAAGAGCCCCTAAGGACTCTAACTAAGATGAAATGGTCCTATACCAGGGATGCTATACTGTAAGTGTATGAGGTCTGATCAATGCCTGTTACCTTCTCAGTGATCTCTTGGATCCAGCCATTAAACATGGTGGTAGACATGAATAGGCTACCCAAGCAATACTTACGGTAGCATCTAGAGATATTAAATGTCAGTTCCTAAGCCTTAAAAATCCTAATATGTCAAAGGAATTAATATAATGAATCACTATTATTTGTCTACTGAAGCAAAAAGTAGTTGAATTAAATTTCCCCAGTGTTTTCAAATCCTCTGTAGCATCTGTATTATGCTCTCTAATATGGATTACTATGATTTTTCTGCTCTCTCCAAAAAGTCATCTGTATTACAGTTTTTCATCATCTCCTTCCCTTTATGCTGTACTATTTAGAGACCCCCTTGTCAGCTCATCATGAAACTTACTGTAAAGCACAGATTTACAGTTACTGTGATTCTCATTTTCAGTGCAGGAGGCTCTGAATATGTAAATCAATCCTATCCCTGACTCAGACATTAAAGAATGTAATACTTGTAGTGATACTATCTTATCAGAAAGCATGAAGACTTTTTTGAATGCCTTTACTTATTTGTCTGTTATGGTTTGCAATTCTATTAATCACCTACTGCTTTTATTCTTCTATTTTACTTCTTTTGGTCCAATTTCCTAACAGCCTTGCCACATGGTCCGACCTGATAAACTGACAATAGACTATAAATTTTGGTTTAAGTTAACTTTTCCTAATACAGATATACCCTTTTTTGTTCAGTTGGTCAATGTTGCTTGCATAAATATTTTGGATTGTAAACTATTGCAGAACTACTTTTTTTCAAAAATGAAACAAGTGAATCTGCATGAAGATGAAACAGAAGTTTAAGTAGGCTTTAATTAATATATGTTGATTCACCAGTCTGGCAACTATTTCAGTTCGGGTATAGTAACTAGGAATTTAGAGGAAGCACTGATGTAGCATAGCCTGCAAAATTCAAAGCTGCAAAGTATTTTCTATATTGCAAAAACTCATGTTACTCTATTAGCTTTGTCAGAAGAAAACATCTGCAATTCTGAACCCATTTCAGTGCACCAAATAATAACGCAGGTCATGTCTATAATGTCCCCCGTAGCAGCTAACAGAAGTTTTATCTACCTGTTTTAGGTCCAGCTAGCTATCGCTGTTTAACTATTATTTTCTGGTAAAGTTTGCTTAGTCTGCAAAAAAACCCCACCTTTCATCTACAGAGAAAGAGAATTTTTACTTTAAAAGGGAAAAAACCCTAGCATTTTGATAGGCACAAGCCTCCACCAGGGCATAGCCTTACATAGGATAAAGAATGTTTTCCACCAGTGGCTTACTCTCCAAATCTTATACCAAACCTTTCACTCAAATGTCAGTAAAATAACCCATTGTTACCTTTAATAACAGTTGGAGAAGGAGGTCTGTTTCTGGTCAAGGCTTTCTTGGGTTGAGTGGTAAACAAGGAGTTTCTTCTTGCACATCACAAAGCTGAATCTACATTCAGTGTTGTTCTAATTGGTTTTCTTAAACACTTATCTCACTTCTAAATGCATTTTCTTTGAATTAATCACATTTCCTATATTGCCAGCATGCAAGTGTTAATGATCATGAGTGCTGTCCTTCCACTATAAATCTTTTCTGAGCATTAGCTATAACAAAAGAATGCGACATCTGAATTTTGTTTCTTCTTTGAATTTAGAAGTTTAGAGACAGAATACTGTGGTGGTTTTAGTGTGCTTCATTTCTAAGCTTTTGTCTTTACCTAAGTAACTAATAAAGCAAAAGAACAGACTTCTACAGTTCTTTCTCTGCCTACTAAGCTTCTGAAATTCAGGCTCTTTTCCTTTTCTCAGTTAAGCAGTTCAGTGGCTACCTAGGTTGCAACAAAGTCCATACATTTCCTTACCTGCTCTTAGAAGTCTTTCACTGTGTCTGAGGCCTGGGCTATGTATCAAACTCCAGCTCTTTTCAGCCACCACCACTGCCCCCCTTCTAGTGTTTCTCTGCCTGCACTCTAGAAGCTTCTTTCACTGAGCATGCTGTTCTTTACCAGCAAAGAGCAATCTTACCTTCCTTCCAATGAGATCCACATGACCAGCAGCAAGAACAAGGTAACCATGCAGTTTCTTTCTCCATGACCCAACTATTGCTTATTTCACACAATATGAGGTACCCAGGTAGCGATCTGTAAAACAATAAACAGAAAACACTATCATCTATCAGTGCGGTGCATAAGTTTCAGTAAAAAACTTAGTTGTTCCTGAACCTGATGAAACTATTGTTCTGATTAAGCACACCCTAAGCAGTGTTCTTTCCCGGGTCACCACAGTATAACTGCACTGAAAGGCAATAGCAGTTAGGTCCGCACAGAAAATAACATTCTTTGGGTGTCTGTCTTCTGATCCTCCAAGGCTTTGGCTGTGGAGTGGCAACATTATCCTGACAAATCTGTTAGGGAGAGCTTTTAGATATTTCTGAAAATTTTGATGACGAAGTTAGTCAAAGTTGCAATGGCTCCTAGAGGCATTAACGATGGAAACAAGCTAGTTGTTTTTGGTTTTGTTTTTTTTTTTTCCAAGTGGGACCTCGTGATGAAATCTAGATGAGTTAACATCCACAACATTAACTTTGTTATGTGGTAAGTTACTTAATCAGGGCCTGAATCTACAGTGGGCAAAAATGAAGGCTCTGTATGCTGGAATATTCATCACTGCAGCTGTAAAGTACCTTGGAAAACACCCACCCCCACACACTTACAATGGCAACAAATGTGAGCACAACTTACTTTCTATAAAAACACAGAGTAGAAGGTCTCTAGTTCCTTAACTGGAGAAAAACAGATGAGGGAAAATACATTAGTTTTTTAAATATATTGAAGTTACTATGAATGTCTAAAAGCAGCTTTCATCATTATTTTCCTACTAAATGTTAGAATTAGCAACAAGATAGTTATTATCAATTGCTATATTAAGAACTGTCACAAATCTGGTTACTTTTTTATGTCAGAGATTAGCAATTTGAAGATAGCAGAAAGCAGATCAGTTTAAAATTATCTAATTTCATAATGTGTAATAGGTCCACAGTTGAAGAAACAGCTGAGGGTGAATCTTTCTGAGATTCCAACTCACTGCCAACATTTGTTCAATGTATTCACTTTTTGTAGTATTCATTAACTGTTTTTGATTTTGTGTAGTGCTTTCATGTTCAAACTGCAGTTTTGTCTGAGAATTGCATAGAAACAGACTGTATGACTACCTCTCTTCTTCAGAATATAAGGAAAAATCTGTTTGCACTTTGCTGAGGGTTCTTGTTACAGCACATACAGATGCAGAATCTGTAAGAATTTCACACAAGAATTTTAGAGACTCTTAGATTTTAAATATCTCATGAAAACAGAACAAGGTTTTCTTCCATTTGTTTGGATTCCATATTGTATAAGGAATATTTCAACTAAAACATTTAGGGTTTTACATAGAGTTATAATCTGATCAGCATTTATACAGTACAATTCCTATAGCACTATTGTTAGCCCTGGTGACATTTGTGTATAGAATGTAAATTTATGTATCCATAGACAAATGTAAATCGGATCATGTATTAAAAAATGAACTAAAAATAGAAATATAATTATACTAGCACATCCTTGAAGATGATTGCTACTATTCACTTTAAAAACACATGACATGACAACATAATGTGCACTTTATTTGGCTGTTGTGAGAACAGCTGTCGTTTAAGAGACCTAATAAGAACATATATGAGACAATTTATTTTTTTCAGAGTAGTTCAAGTGTACATAAGATTATTTTTTTTAAAAAAAATGATCTGGTATTTAACTTAAATAAGAAAAGATCCTTCTCAACCTTAAGCAGATAGTAAAATTACATTTCATTGCTACTGTGGCATCAAATCTGAGATGTACTGACATAGTTCTTGTGTCAGAATTTTATCAGTAGCTTCAGTATTTCCACCTTCTGCATTTGTTAAATATTGTAATATCTATAGCTGCATGTTGACAAGGAACTTTCAATGAGTTTGTAATGATGCATTTGTTAACATCAGAATTAACCTGTCATACTGCTTTCTTGAGCATGGTTGGGACCTCTTGATAGGCTTTCCTGAACAAGATGAACCTAAACAGATTTGTTTCCTGTTCAGTTGCCTCTCCACATAATACATTAAACATCGGTTTAAACTGGAACATTATCTTAGTGTTAAGCTAATTTCTGTGAAATTCTGCTCGGTTATTTGCTTTAAGGCATGGACTTAATGCAGGTCACGTCTGGTTGCCTGATGTGACATCTACTTTTACTGGGACAGAACCGAGAGGTTGTAATTCTGGAACATTTATAGCTGAAACAAATTATTTTTTTTTTCTATTAAAAAGTAAAGATTATGCTAAACAGACAGTTTTAACCTTTTTCTTGGAAAACTAGATTAAGAAGACAAATAACTATTACTGTTTCATCCACCAAACCCAATGAGCTGGAAATGAAAAACTACTAGCACTGCCGCAGAGGTGTTTTACCAAGTAATGTAGTTTTAATTCAGTGTCTTAATATACTGTCAGGAGACAGAAGCTAAACTGGACACACTGGGCAGGGTAACTGTTCAAAAAATATACCAGAAATGTACAGCCCCCTGTAAAGAAAAATCTCTACACTACAAATTTTTATTTCTGTACTTTGTATAGGCATACATGTAAGTGCATATCTACAGTGTATCACAGCCCTGGGTCAAAATTCTCCAACCAGTTCTGAGCAACTCGTGTTAGATTTCCATTTTATAACTGTAGTTGTTGCCACTTTCTCCAAGTGCTTCTTGCCCTTAAACAGACAAGTTTTCTGAAGTTCAGTAAGAATTTGTCTCAATGTACGTCAGCACTTGATCACGTTGCACAGAATACATTTTAGTACCAAGACATTCCTCACAGTTCACATAGATAAGCTATAGAACAAGTGACATTTTCCAACTGTGGAGCTTAGATACAATGTCTAGTTATATGAATTAAGGAAAATACAAATCCTGGGAAATTCTGACTTCTGCAAAGACTGATTTGTTCCTTAACTCTTCATGTCTGTGTCCTACCAGCTGATCTATATGGGTAAGCAGATTTTCAACTGCAAAGGTAGATTTTCAGAAACTGGGATTTGGAAGTCGATTTTAGATGCTTTGTAACTACTAAACATGTATATCTAATAACTTCTCATAACTTCAAGTACCACTGAGAACTCCATACGTCCCTGCAGTCAGTAAACAGCTGGATAACCCATCCATGCAGAGTACTTCTCAAGCAGCTGGCCTGCATTTGATTACAACCCGCCAGTGTTCACGGGCTCCTCATTATTCCTCCCACTGCTTGAGAAGCAAATGTCTGTGCTGGATCACAGAGTGGCAAGGCTGCATGTGAGAGAATTTCTGCTTTAGTAGAAGTAGAGAAAACTTGAACCCTAACATTCAGCTTTTCATTAATGGAATTAATTAAAAGAGCTTTTCAGGTAACTAATTCCAGCACTTTTGAGCTCCACTCTCTGACAGCCTTTTTTACCTTAGCTTTCTTTTAACATAGCGGACAGGGCTTTGTTTTCTACATGAAAGCCAGTACACCTAAAACATTCCATCTTTCTTGTTTCTTGGATTGACACCTGCACAACTCAGACCACTGTTCCTAATTTGCACAGGCCAGACTTTAAAGCATCACAGTGTTAAAAAGAAAGGGAAGAAACATTTATTTGTTAATTTGAGAACTGGAACTGGTGTGAGCTGTACAAGCTTTGGGACATGATGTATCTTGAGATGAGGTGGGAGGGAGCAAGAATAACAAAACAAAACAACAAAACAAAACAAAAATTTGGGAAGTTAAGTTAGCCTTAGGAAGGCAAGGCTGCAGAAAATTTAAGCTGGTCTAGTCTTTATACCTTCTTTTCATCAAATACAGATTTTTTTAGATCATGAAGTATTAAGACTAAAACTGGATGTGGACTGCAAAAATATTAATTCGCAGATCTCTTGTTCCAACAATTAATTATATTCCAGAAAAATCCTACTTTGAGCACAAATGGATTAATATGTATAATGGTATGCTCCTGTTCTAAAAACTTTAATATGGAAAGTGCTATGCTAAGCCATAGTCTACTTAAAAATAGACAATATAATGAAAGAGCTTCCATTGTAGATGCACATTTCCAAAAATCTGTTTAATGCATTTTTTGCATGGTTTCACAGTAAACAGCTGGTGATCTTATATCCCATAAACACACTTGCCCCATTTTAAAAAGTGGTGTACAGATGAGCTACTGTATGCACTATGTAAATTAATACCATAGCACACTTTTCCAATGAAAGGTAACACTGGTATTATGCTTTTAAACAACCTTTGTATTTATCCCCACAGCCTTATACTGTTAACTTACATGGAATAGAAATAAATACTTATCTTCAAACCAACTGATTAAGAGAATGAAAAGACATGTTTTTGGAAGACAGAATTGTTTATTTCCCATCTTCTAATGAAGATGATTTGGAATATTGCATTTTATTTTTAAAATATGTGGCTGAAAACACACAGTAAGAAATTGCCCTACAATTTTTCTAGAATAAATGGATAAGAACAGAGAGGATGCAATAGTGGTACTGCTACAGTGCACGTATTTATACAAGGTTATGCAGAGTTTTAAAGAATAATAGTGTATAAAGAATTTCCTGGTGGGTTTGATATATAAATATGCCTAAGTCTTGGAACAGTAAATAAGAAAATACAATCAAAAATTAGAAAGTAGCAACATACCCATGGATAACATAAGAAGTCCAGGAACAGATTCTAATATTGATCAGTTATTTCTGAATAATTTGTTGTTCCATCAATACTTATAAAAGAAAGTGAGAATTGATCAAATGCTGTACAATATAGGAATGTCTTGGGAAATATATATATAGAGAGATCCATTTTTAATTTTAGAGATACTGTAATCTTTTTATGTCAGTATACAATATGTTGATGGCAGGTTGCAAGAAAAAATGCTATTAGGATTGTTCACACAATTTTCCTCAGTTAAATGAATTGATTTTCCTACTTATTTGACTTGTGACTTTAGAGTTCTCTATTGTTTGTTCAAGAATGCAATCTCCAAATTTCACAGAAAATTTGGCACTTTGAATGACAGTGAAAATAATGAAAAGCAACAAAACTTTTCCCAGTCTAGTTTTTACAGATAACATAATTACTTTGCCTTATAGTACTTTTACTCACCTGAAGACATTCCTAAGCCTTGTTTCAATGTTCTTTTAAATGCACCTTCAAATATAGGAGCAGTAAGATTCCAGTCCAAGTAATCTCCAGGTTTACCAATGTATTTGGTGATTACAACCCTCATGTCTGAGAATTACAGGGACAGGCATAAAAGCAGTATTTGTGATTTATTATCATTGATCCTTTGGCACCATTTCCAAATTCTCCTCTTCAAGAATGACCAAAATGTATTTCACAGCTATGACTTAAGGCTATAAATGCATCAATTAAAAGGCGGGGGGGGAGGAGGGTAGAAGTGTACGAAGAATCAAGACAAATAAGGAAGACGCAAAACATTTTCAAGTCTGAGGCTTGTAGACACCTGAGCTTACAAGCGAAACTGAACTTGATCAAGAATGCAACACAATACAATCAGGAGTTTTCGACTTACAAAGATGATTTATATTGGTATTGTTAGTTAATGATGAACAACAGAAAATGGAAAGAGATAACATAGTTAAGACCAAATCTTTTTTGTGAATTAACATCACTTTGGGGAAGGAAGGTAACTGAATTTTCTGAGGTAGTGCTGGAAGTCTTTTACTGACGAAGAAATAATTTTTATATGGATCTTCCTAATGTTAATGTAAGACTCTGTATTTCCACACATAAACTTCAGGATAAATGTTCTGATTTATATTATCATGTGGTTTTGTGTATATCAGCTATTACATTTCTTCAGTGAGTGCTCACTGGAAGAACTTTGAAGATTACACATATATATTTTGGTAGTGAGAGCCGAGCCATGCAGAAGAAAGAGTTCAGAAAAAGAAAACTTCAGGTCAAATTATCACACAAGGTATCGGTTGTGCTGAAGAATATACAGAAATAGTTTTCTAAGTAAGGATGTGTATCACAAAAGAAAAATACTGAGAAACAAATAACAAATTCTGTCTGTTACTAAAGAGAATTGGTGCTGGGGCATGTCCGGAGAAGGGTAACGAAGCTGTTGAAGGGTCTGGAGAAGAGGTCTTACAAGGAGTGGCTGAGGGCACTGGGCTGCTTTAACCTGGAGGAAAGGGGGCTCAAGGGAGACCTTATCTCTCTCTACAGCTACCTGAAAGGAGGCTGTAGTGAGGTGCGAGCCAGTCTCCCAGGTAACAAGTGATAGGACAAGAGGAAATAGCCACAAGTTGTGCCAGGGGAGGTTTAGACAGGATATTAGGAAAAATTACTTCACCAAAAAGGTTATCAAACATTGGAACAGGCTGCCCAGGGAAGTAATTGAGCCACCAATGCCTGAAAGTATTTAAAAGATGTGTAGAAGCAGTGCTTAGGGACATGGTTTAGCGGTGCACTTGGCAGTCCTGGGTTGACAGTTGGACTTGATGGTCTCAAAGGTGTTTTCCAGCCTAAATGATTTTATGATTCTATAAAGATCACTAGGATTTGGACACACCAAATTCTTGAAATTTGCTGGTCAAAGATGCAAGCTCTGTGAAACCTATGTACCTAGCAGTATCTGTAGCTAAGCCTGAAAGTCTCTTTGAATTAACTGAATTCCTTTTTTTTTTTTTTTAAGGTGAACTGAATTTGGAAGAATATAAAGGGCTAAAAAAGGAAGGATTAATCCAGAAAAAAGTGTGTCTTAGGGCCCAAGAGATAAAGGATTAAGTATTGTTCAAAGTTAAGCAAGGGAAAAAAAAACCCAACAAAAAACCAGTACAGACGTATGGATGTTATGCAGTGAGGATGGGAGAGGTATTACAGTCTGTGTCTGGTCTGATATACAGATAGTCTCTACCAGTTTACAGCAGGAACTACATGGTAGCAGTCTGGCTAAAATGCATGAAGGTTCAGAAATGGAACTATATCAGGCATGGAAGCAAATTTTAAAGGTCATGACACTGAAATCAGAATAACCAGAGAATTTCAGTTCTCACATGAGAGAACTGATTCATGATGACAAAGTCCAGTTGCACACTTAAATACATTTACACAACACATAAATCTACTTGGTATGGTAAAGTTGAGAATAGCAACCTAACCAATAAGATGTTAAATATTTTTCTACTAGTCTGATCTGAGTGGAATTAAAAGCTTTCTATAAAAAGAAGAGGAAAAAAGGCATATATGTAAGGAGAGAACAGGATACGAAAGACACTGTCCCCATCTTAAGTCCTGTTGGAAAATCTCCTCTAGTTTGATCAGTATAGCAGCCCACCAGAATAATTTTTCTTTTGTGACAGACTTTGATATGAGTAAATTTTTAACAAATTTCATTTTTCTAGAAAAATCTGAATACATATTACCATAATAACCTGATTGTAAAATTTTCCCTAGCTATCCAAAAGTCTTAGGAAAACCAGTTGCATTTATTACTGAGCAATAAGCACATTTTGAGTCTTCACAAAATTCTTAGCAATCATTGCTCCAAAAGAAGCAGTTTGAAATCGGAGGTTAAAATAACTACTACTTTGAAGGAAAGGATTTTTTTACCTCTGAAGAATAATAAACTAAAGCACCTCCTGTGAGACAAGGTACTGGTCTTTTTTATGAAAGTTTGAAAATGACTAAACCTGAAACCAATAACAATACATGTTATACATAAAGCCAATTACATATAAATGTTCTGATTGAATTATGTTAAGCACGACTGAATCCTCATTAGTGTCCGCAGTCATTGCTACCAGGGCCCTGAACAAGGTGCAGAGATTCTGCAATGCCTTCTCTCCCAAGTGGATTTTAGCTGCCCATCTTCAAGGCCAGCTCTGATATAGTGCTGCTGCATAATCTTTGATCAGACTTCCATGAAAAAGCAAAACCATGAGAAGAAGCTGCAAGAAGTCTTGCTGGGGGCCCACAATCTCAGGCCTTCTTCTTCCTCGTCTGAGCTACAATGTCAGTACGTCTGTGCTTGGCCACGCGTGCTGCTGATCCTGACACTAACCTGCTGACTTGAATTCAAACCTACTTCCACACAGCAGGCACATCTAGCAGTCCCTGGACTGGTGGCCAACCTTGTCATGCTAATCTTTTTTGGACACTAGGCCCCTTTGTGTCTCTGTTCACTGCCCCTGCCTGCTTTTGCTGCAGCCCTCAGCTCCTGGCTCCCCTTCCCTTGCAGAGCAGCTTGCTCTTTTGCTGCCTCCCTGACACTGAAGTGGTATCTCAGTGAAAAGCTATTTTGGTAGACCTACATTCTGCCCAAAATGGGTCACTACTTCACAGACAGTAGTACTACATGTTACACTGGCTTGCAATTTCCAAAAAGTAAGACCTGGAGGAAATTAGTCTCTCTTCACTGTTTGGGTGTTTATTGTTCTTGGGTGTTTTAAGGCTTTGGTGCCATGCAAGTGTTACACTTACAGCTGTGAGGTCAATTTGTTTTGGATCAAGTAGGAGGAAATTGCAAAGCAAGTGCCTACCCTAATTGCAGCTTATTGGGAAAATTGTCTCAGACAAAACCACTGGATGTTGTATAAATACTGAAACTGCTAAGCACAGCCAGCAAATGCTCAGTTGTTCTGGAGAGCATGGGAGTTCTTTGATGTCCTTGTTCTTAGAGAAGAAAATTTGGCCAACAAAGAAACAACACAGCTGATCACTACATCAATACTGACAGTACGTGTATGTGTTTGTTTGTCCATGTTTATGTTGAAAGAGGATGAGTGGTACAAGGGTGAGAATGAGGAGGACCTCGCTATGTAGAGTCCAAGCAGTAAAGCATCTATTATGAGTTGCCTCTTACAGAACTGCAGAAGAGACGTGATAAACTGGGCAGGGGCGGTATCAGCAGAAGACAAAACCACTAGCTGTGCATAAAGGTATTACCAAGCTGAAGTCAAACTGCAGACTTTCCTTACATGGCTAATTTTGATTAATGATTCTGTCATATTTGGAACAGTCCCTATGACCTTCTATAGATTACTATACCCAAATTTCTTTGGGAAACCAAACAATCCTTCCCCCAAACCAGAATCTTACGCTTTGAAAGCCAGTAGTGATCTTATTTACACAACATACACCTCATTTTATCTGCAGGTTCCAAACTCAAATTAATTACTCTAATGGCACCCCTCTTCAATAACCTTGTATTTTAAACAACTAGTAGTTATACAGTGTGTAAGCCACATGCTGCAGAACTATAAAGTCTTTGATCTGGAAACAGTCTCTTACAAAACAGGAACAAAGGAGGCTACCTCCGTAAGGGGAAAAAATTAAGGTCATTCTGTTACTTTATATTTTCATAATTTCTAATGTCTCAGTTACTCTTCTAGAAAGACTATATATCTAAGTGGCCCTCTCTTTTTAATGGATGTGTCATAGCTTCTGCAAACTGTATCATCAACTTGTAAAAAATTTTCTGTTCTTGTAAATCCATATTCTAATACATAGGAATAGAAATGCAAATGATTGTATTCATTTAAGAATTGCATTTAAGTATAAACCTGAGTTTCTCTCTTAATCCAAACTTGTCAATGTTGGATGTGAAACCACGCTGCTGAGTGGTTTGAGGCAAATGCAGGATGAAAGCTTGGATTTGTGCCACTTTTTGGTGTGAGATCAAATACATACCCAGAGGGAATGTGAGCCGTTACCTAATGCCCATGTCATATGTTTGATATCTGGGGACAGACACCTCCCGAAAATGTCTGAGAGACGTTTCTTATAAATGCAACCAACATATCTCACTTGTACTTGAGGTATACAACTTTGTGACTCAAGTTTAGGATGTCCTTACAAACTATGGATAACACTCCAGACATTTTCTCTCCAGGTGCAGTGACATAGAACTAGACTGCTGTTGGCTGAAGCTGACCCTGCTAAAATGCCATGCAGATCTATGTGGAATACAAAATGCAGATGGCTATCTGTTGTAAAGCTTACTTACATATCTGGCAGAAATTCAGTTTGGACCCTTCTTCAGCTATTTTTCACCTTCACCTCATGACCTTAAATGCAGTAATAAACACACATTAACTCAATGGGCAAGAAACGGGCATAGGGACTCTAGCAACCTCTGCTAGGTCATGTTTGTAGTTCGTTACTCTAAGACTTTTGTAATTACTATTAAACAATGTCCAGATCTAGTGAGTTTTCACATAGCTAACACAATGAAATATTAAAAGAAAATATTATCTCATCAGCTGAAATAGAAACCTTTATGTAAGTTAACTTATTGATATCCGAAATACATATCAAGATTCTGCTTGGTATTTTTCAGTGAATAAAACCTGACTTACCACTACATTAACAGGCTACTTTATAAACCGGCACCACATTCCAATAATGACAGAAATTAATTTGGAAAACAGTTTGTTAGTTAGTAAAACATTATCACTAGCTGCACAGATAGTACGTTTCTTTGCAGAAAGAATAATGGGAGAAGGAGAAAACTCGCTACAGATCCTTGGAGTGGAAAATGTTCATGTGGTAATGTAAATGCTGTTCTGAGATACCTTTGCATTATACATCATCAAGAGGGAATTTAATTTAGATGTTTAATATAAGTGTCAAGCTCTGAGAAGCTCTTTGGATCACAACAGCAGCAATTAACAAATATAATGTTGGCATTCAGATTCATCCCACAGAGCATAAGTTCAGAAAAAACACAAATCTCCCAGCCATTTTACATTTAATTTTTAGTGACCTAATTTTTTACAAATGCTTTAATTTGTAGCTCGGTTTTTCTTTTTCATCTAAGAAAGCCTCTGTACCAAGTTTGGAAAGTGTAGATCTGAAAAATCTGTAAATCACAACATTTTAATTTGTATGACACTGCAGTTCTAACAGGTGTCTCTTCTTTTAGGTCACATTAAGATCTACCATTGTATAGTGACCTTAACTAGTGCTTCTATCTACATTAACTGGGGGACTTTTTATTGTCTAAACATGACAATGAAACTATAAAGTTTAGCTGACATATCCAGCATACTGAATACACAACAACTTTAGAAGGAACCAGTATAGCTCTGGTTTAGGTGCTTGGGATACATTAAGTGTCCCAAGTAGCCAGTTTTCTCTCACAGTTGTTGATTCTATATTGTTTGATACCTCAGTCTTAACTAATTAACTCTAGTTATTTTGTCATTTCAACTAAGCTGCTATAGACAAATAGAGGTAAAAAAATATAATCTTTTTCTGAAGTTCATTATAGGAAAGGCTTTTTATTAGTAAGGCAAATGCAACAAAAAAACAACATTAAGAAAATCCAAGCTACCATTTTATTTAAAAGGATTTGTCAAGGAGCAGTTCTGAGCATTTTTTGTTTACTCTTTAAATTTTAATCAACAAACACTTAAGCTTCAAAGGTTTCTTTCAGCTTCTTCTTCCCCTTTACACTATAATAAAGGAAAAGAGAAAATAATAAATTGTTATAGTAATTTTCCAGTCATACTGCTGGGGGAGGGTGCGTGGGGTGGGTGGGGGAAAATCATCACTCCTAAATGTTTTGAATTCCGTTTCCTCATATTTTTATGTATTAAAAAACCCCTTGTACAATGGGAAAGAGAAACTGGTAAAAGCAGTGAGTCTATTGTTTTAAAAGTTCATTTTTTCCTTGGGTTTTGGTTTAGTTCCTTATAGCACTCATAGGAATGTTGTGTCTTTTAAGGAAGACTATTGTGATTCAGGCTCTGACTAAAACAGTATTGGTATGGCAAAGTCATATCCTGACCTGTCCACAGACGATGCCCTGGACCTCTCTTGAGCACTGACTGCCTATTGTGCTGATGTGTGCCAGACTGTGAGGATGGCTAGCCAAAATTAATTTAAAAAAATCTACCACAGGCACAAGACAAAATTTCAGACTGTCATGATCAAGCGGACAAGAGCAAATCCTTGTTAAGGAAAAAATGAGCAGATATAACTGACTATCTCAACCTTATTGTGCTTAATATGTAAAGAAATTAAGGACTCATTTAAGTTTTAGTAAGATCAATCAAGTCAACAGAATACAGAATGAACATCTGCAAGGAAGTTCTATGCAGCAAGTAGCAATGTCCCACTGGAATGGCATGGAAAAAAACTGGATTCAATTCCTTATTTTTGTACAGCTGGGCAATAACCCACAATAAACACAATTTTTAGAAAGGAGATACTGTATCCCATTGTCACTGCTATCAAACATGAAAAATATTTGCAAATAAAAAAATCAGGCTTCAAACAGAAAACTGATACTTTAGAAAAAATTTTTTTGGAAAAAAAAAAAAAAGGCTTTGCATTCCATGGAAAAAGAAACAACGGCAACATTTCAAAAGCTGCTGCTAAATTAAAATACTCTCTGAACTTCTCTGCTGGTAAAGGTGTCATGGTTATTTTGACTCAAACAAGATCATGATAAGATATTTCAGAAGAGAAAATACATTAATGGTGCTAACATAAATGTGTTTATTTCTGAGGTTTTAAAGCTTTGTGTTGGAAGAAAAACCTTGTTCTGCATCCTGGCATTACATTTTCTTTGACCACTTTTTACATCCCTAAGTGACATGGCAGGTCAAGAAAGGAAAGGAAAAGTTACCTGAATTAAAAGAGTACAGCCAATTATGTCTCTTCTTAGAGTATAAATAATGAAATTGCTGGAAATTGCAAATGCTTTATTAGCAGGCTCAGGTCCCTTGTTAATTACCAGAATCATGCACCGAAAATACGCGTGTTTATTTCTCCCACAAGTCTGAGAAAAGAAGTGAGGAAATAATAATATCTCCTGGAGTTGTCAATGGGACTTGTGCCCAGCAGTGGAAGAATAGCTCCCTGCAAGGTTTCATCTTTTTTATAAACACATGACTCCTGCTCTTTTTGTCAGAACTGATGTTTACTCTGTCAGACTTCTTTTAACATTTCAGTGATAAATTAAAGGCCCTAATTATTGCTTTCCATTCTGTTCCTAAGATCAGGACTTTATGTACACCACTTCAAAAGACAATACTGAACTCTGTTGGGTATTCATATGTGTTTTTTGCACCCTTCTACTGTGGCAGTAATTGTACCTGCTGTTTCTTTGTGACTATGACCTTTCAGCTATCCAAAATTAGTCTAGATAAGGCTGTGCCTGTGGCACAAACAGTACTTTGGCTAACCCCTTCAAAAAGGGCAATAGCAAGGTAAAACACAGCCATGACAAACTTGAAAGAAGCCACAAACAGAATAGGCTTTTTAAGCTAGGTGAGAGCTAATATATATCTTGGGGGGGGTGGTGGTGTAGAAGAAACAGTTTTGCTGATAATGATTTAGGAACTGAAATGTTATGGGAGATTCTTTAACAATAGAAAAAGAACTAATTGCAAAATTATGGCCATTTTATGTATTTTTGGCTTTAATCACAGTATCTCATATAGCCGGTGATGAATTATCTTAATAAATAACAATTATGTTAAACATCATCTGCCTCAATATTTTCTTTGCTTTTAATGTCAGGGCTCTTAATGTTCCACTTCTCTTCATTAGAAGGGGGTCTGTGCCTACCACCAGGAGTTGTCATATCTAAATTGTTTTCCTCACAGGAGTTTTAGGAGAGTCTGTACATCTAGTGCTTTACCCTAGCAGTTCAGATTTTGTTTAACTTATGTATATTGTCTATTTTTCTTTCAAAGATTTGTTATCACAACAGAGGAAAATCATCAGAATGGAGAATAAAATCTTTTGTTTCCCCAAAACAATGTTCTCCAAGTGCTACATTTCACAGTTATTTGAAATACCAGAGGGCAAATTAATGTAGCAAGACTTCTAGATGAAATACTGTGAAGGTGCTCTTGATACCTGGTTGGGCTGCCAGAGGCCATGGAAAAAAAACTACAAGTCAGTAATGCCTGAGTGTGTGTCTCTGAATGTCACAGCACCTCAGGTACATACCCACGGCTTTGCTTTTCCTTAAACTAGAATTTATGAAGTTTAACGCTTCTAAATTTAGTTCATTGGTTCTAGTTTAAACTGGTGTGTGGGAATTGTCCCATGCTGACAAACTACAATTGTGGAAGTTACGTATCAAGGAGGTACTATTCTTATGAGGTGGTAGGCTGCAAAAACAAGAGAAAATTTATATTGATTAATACTTCAGGCACATGAAAAGCAATTGACAGGGATGGAAAGAATCTGCAGTAGATGAAATATTTAAAAAACTAAAGGATTTTTTGTTTTGATACTAAGCTTATACTGTAAAAAGAATAGCAAACTTCAGTATTAATGCAACAGACAACTCCCAAACCACTTCATACAAGGATAAAAATGCTCATTGAAGAAACATGTACTCTGTGTACCCGTTTACTTTAAACACTGCAATGAAATACCCTTCCTCTCAGCATTCTCTTCTCTAAGCTAAACAACCACAGCTCCCTCCTCCTCCCCTCAAATATCGCATGCTTCAGCCCCCTAAGAATCTTAGTGGCCTTCCACTGGACTCACTCTTACTCACATGGGCCCAAAACTACATACAGAATTAAGATGGTTCTGCAAAGGTGCTGAGATAGGAAAATACTCTTCTCTAGAACTCCTGTCTATGAACTTGACAGTAAGTGGGTAGACTTCACTGCTGCAACAAAACGCTGCTGACTTACATTCACATTGCTGTCCATCTGGCTCCCCCGTTCTGCTCTGTGGGTGGCTACCCGCCTAGGTAGCCATCAGGCACTGGCTGTACGGTTCCATTGGCTTGTTCTCTCCCAGCAGCAAGCCTTTGCATTTCTCTCTAGATCATCTTTCCAGAGACTTCTATGAGACTGCCAAGCCCGTATTTCCCCACATCCCCATTCTTTCCTGGCATAATGTTTGCAATATTCCAGTCATTAGACAGCTTCCCCAAATGGCAAAGTCTTTCAAAAATGATAGACTCCTGCAAGCTAAGGAAAAAAAATATAATTTTCCTTTAGAATGACAAAGAGTTTTACTATTACTAATGCCAATCTGGAAGAATCCCTTTCCACTGCCTGTTTTGCTCAACACATGATATTACAGTGAACAGTCCACATTAGTACCTTCATGCAACTTTTTGATAAATTCTATCCACATCATGCAACACACATTAATTTACAGCATCTCAAGGAGGCAAACTAGCCCTGGAATTTAGGTTCTAGTTCTTAATCATTCCATCATCTAATGGTGAACATGCAACTAGGTTCAACTATTGTACAGATTAATAGATATGTGTCAAGATGATGACAGTTTGTTGTGCATGGCAATTTTATGCCTGAAGTAACTGTGATCAAAATCTGAAGTCTTTTGTTCTGGAGAGGAATACAAAAGCAGAACTCCCAGCTAGTAGGATAAGTACTTTTCAGTAATTTTTTTAATGATGACAGTACTGTTGTAACTAATTTTCAGGACTTTTTGCTAGGATTGAATCTTTCTGCATGTGCTTCTGGATTATCGTTTTTCTTCTTCTTACAGCAAGATCCTCTAAAGTAGGCTTTTCAGTTGTAAAGATGAGAATTTCCAAGACTGTGAATAAAGAAATAGATCAAAACCAAAAGTTGGGGAGGGAGGAAGGTGAAGGTTAAATGTTTTTTACAAATTGTCTTCAGCTTTTGTTTTGAATACTTTCAAGTCTTTCAGTTCTCCTGTCATTTCCTCCTCTTAATCCCAGACTCTTTCCCTTTGTATATGTTTAGACTTCGAAATTCTGCTAAAAGGAAAGAAGATAAGAATCTTTCCAGCAAAAATGCCCATTTCCTTTAAGAAAAAAGTCTTTAGTACGAATGCTGAAATACTAGTTACATAGAGGGATGAAATCTGCCAGTTCTGCTTCAGAAAACCTGGTGTATTAGTAGTCTGAAATGGTAAGGGTTGAAGGAGACAGAGCATAATAAGCCATTTACCTTCCTTTTATGAAGTCTTTTGTATGAATGACTGCAAAACTGAAAAATATGATGGTTTAATTATACTTTTATACAGCTGAAATACAAGACAATTCTTTCACCATGGAAAAACAGAGTTGAAGTGTGTGAATGTGCCGATATACTCACAGGTACACACATATGTGTATGTAATTATTGATTACAAGAATCCTCAGGTGACTACTTGAGACCATTAAAAATGCTAGGTTTGTTTTTTCAGTCTTAAGTCATTAACATATGAATGAATGCTATTAGTAGGAATGCACCATGTATGTGTGTCCAAAATGATGCTCGTACATTGTATCAACAAACAGAAAGACAGGATGTGGGCTGTATTTTTAGAATAATGAACATGATAAAAGGTTAGGTATTTTGTTATAATTCTTCTGAAATATGCAATTTGTTACAAGATACATTGTCTGTGAAGAGAGTCCCTACTGCAACTCTAATGTGGTTTTTTTTACAATCAAAAACATAAAAGCACATCAGAACACATCATGTGCAAACGATGGCATTAAACAGATTAGAAAACTAAATGTCATACTGTAACATGACCAGTTTTTTTTTGCAGTTAATTTACAAGAAAGGCAGAAGAGCTCTGCAGGAAGCACTTTCTCCAAATATGCACCCTGCAGCTAAAAAAACTCATATACCTTATTGTTCTTACAGGAGGTGGAAAATAAAATAAATAAATAAATAAAAGAAGGAAAAAACCCTTGACTAAAGTGATAACTTTAAAACTTATGTGGATTTTTAAGATGACTAAATGAATTCCCTGTGATATTGTGTATAGCAAGCAAATTTAAAAAAAATCACAGCAGTCTTAGCTATAAAATACTTTTGTAATCTAGCATTTGACTGATTGCACTGCAGTTTTACTGAAATATTTGTAATTTTATGAATGTTTCAATTACCAGTAAACTTTTTTATTGAATTCCTATTTAATTATATTTTCTTCTATGTCCCTCTGTGATACTGCATTTCTGTTAGTACCCTTGAGAAAGTAAACTGCTGTACAGTCCACTGCAGCCACAAAGGTGTTTTGTTTTATAAACTAAAAAAAGTGCTGGAATTTCAAGTATGGTTTTCTGCTGGATCTGGAGGAGTTAAACAGGTCTCTATTCTCTTGAAGAGACTTAGGTAAAAGACCATCACTCTTCTTAATTAAGGCTTTTCATATAAGCATTGCCTGAAATCACCTTAGCTGCCTTTTCAAACTCTCACCTGATTCTAATTAAGCTCCTTGGAGCATTAACCTGGCTTTTTCCTCTTGATTCATCTCCTTATGAAAAAAAGGTAAATGACTCACTTTTATACGCTACTTTATATAGTGGCCTTCTACTGGAGTTGGTGAAATCCTTCAACAGTGACTTGAAAAGAAGCAATATTATTCTCCTGGAAATTCAGTAAGTGATCAACATGTTTAAGCAATTCCCTACTGAAAAAGAATATGCCCCTACAGAAATTTATTGCTTAATAGCGATGCTCACTCCATCTTACATTTGGACAATTAACCATGTCAACAATTGAGACCACTCTTTCAATAAGATAATGGCCCTGTTGAACAGTTATCAAAAAGTGTACTGTAGTTCTAATTTAGATACTTAAGACTTCCTTCAGAAAACCAAGTTCCCAATACAAAATCAGGTGTTTAGACCATACAGTAATCTGACTTGGAATATATGCTGCCCTGGTAGGCTAATAAACAGCATACATCTGCATTTTGAGGAATAGTTTGGAAAAGCCTTCTGAAACCTCAAAGGAATGGGAGCATCAGACTGCATTGTATCATATAAATGAGATATGCTCATTTTTTCCTACTTCTGTGCATTACTATGCAAACACTGGGAACAAGTTAAATCCTATATATTTTCATATATTAGTGTGTTTTTTTAGTTTGTTCCATCAAAATTTTATTCCCTTTAGAGATTTTTTAAACAATAACCATTTAGTCAGCTAAATGATAAAACATAATTACTTCCAGCCATTGCAAAAGAAGAAACTGTAGTCAATCTGAAGAAAAAAAAAATAAAGAAAACTTTTAGACCTTGTCAAAATACAGTAATTTTCAGAGCTGAGTGAACACTAGTCTTTAGTTTGATAGCTGGACAAAAGGAATAGAAAGTAATTTACTTGGGCCAAGCTGAAATGAATCTTGCTTTTTCCACCAGTAAATTTATTGCAGGTCTAATGAGCATAGTATTGGACTCAAAAGGGTATGCTTTTTTTTTTTTTTTTCATACAAGAAAACCACTTTTAGATAAAAAGGATGCTTTAGTACTTTCTTTCCCCATCACTGTATAGAATATTTACTCTAATGCAGTGCATGAATATACACCACCCATCTGAAAGCTCTGTTTTGAATCAGGGAAAGAGCAGATTCGAAGCAAATAGCTTTCACCTTCTTCCCAGTTCTAAGGAAGTTGTCCTAACTACCAGGTGATGAAGCTGTTTTCTCACTTTGACAAGTTAAATCAGCCAAACAGACTAGGAATGATCTGCCCAAAGGTATGTGATGGCATAATTAGCAGATGGTAAGGGCATTCTGCACAGAAAAAAAGGTCAGTTCAAGACACATGTGGAATTTCTTATATACTTTTACAAGTTGGCAGATAAATGGAAAACTACCGAGTCACTTGGTGTGACACTTAGTTTTACAAAAAATTTGAGTAGTCTCAGATGCCCTAACATTCTTTTTATTGGGGATTCAGTGGTCTGTCCCCCAGTCCTAGACTGGTTTGTTAGCAAATGGAGAAACTGTTTAGTTTTTCTACTGAAAAAAAATGTAACAGATAAATCACCATTCTCAGACTAATCTATTAATCCCAAGGGTAGCTGCACTATAGCTGGCAGAATTCTTATAAATTTATAGATGAACATATTGGTTATAAACATCTTGGTTTATACCAGGTATTTAACAACCTGCCAGGAGCTCCTGATTGCAATGAAATCAGCAATTTATTTTTTTTTTATTATTTCCTATCTTCAATTAATCTTTGTTTTACTACTTTAGAAAGTATTCTGAAGCAGAGATATTTGCCAGAGAATGGATGGAGAATACTTGCTTTTAAAGCAGGTGACTTTACTATTTCTCAGAAAAAAAGAAGTCTCTCTGAGACCTAAGAGTAGTGCAGGGCTGCTAGTGGTGGACATTTGTTCAACACAGAGTATGAGGAACAAATCTCAAATACTGTTTCTCAAATGTACACTAGCATTATTGGAGACTAAATCTCTGTGTTTCTTCTGTGGCATGGTATGCTCCAGCCACCATTTCTCTTTCTTTCTTTTCCCACACCTCCTTTGTACTTACTTCTTTATCAATGAACATATTCTTTCAGTGTAAAGTGCTGAATAAGTTTAGAACAGATTAGGGCATAAATTGAAATTATTTCTACTTTTTCTTATTATTAAATATTCCCTCTTAAGGAGAAAGTATGATAAACATTCTTGTATTAAAAAGCTAGGTAAAAGCTGCTACTGCAATTTAAAACTTTCTAATTCTGAGAGAGCAACATAAAAAATGATGATAGTAGTTCTCACAAAAAAGTTTCCTGTTTTTTCTTAAGTATTATGAATTCTACTGAACAGTGTTATATCACCTAATATCTGCTATACTTGAATGTGAATAATCACAAGTTGACAAACATATGTATTCATAGTTATACTCATCACTATGCAGCCCTGAATATAAATTAACAATATAAATAGCCATAGATCAGTTTTGTTCTGTATGAAACCTTCCTGAAATTAAGATCAGATGTGATCAGATACGGTATCAGTCAAAACAAAATTCAACACTTGGGTTTTTTTTTTCACCTTCCCTCAAAAATAAAGTTTTAAATAGAGTTACAGAACTATACATCTTTAGTTTTACCAAAGCCAAAACCCTTTTCTAATTTGTTTTGGGGAGAAAATAGACTGACCCATTCAAACACAGGGTATAAACAAGCTAGTAGCATAGTGTCTTGTATGTAAGCAGAATTTTGGTAACAAAGAAATAGGAAAAAGTACTGAAGCACAGAAATTTAATTCAGGATCATAAATATATCAAAAGCCCAGAGGTTGTAAAATATTTGGTGCCTGTACATAGGGGAATTTTTAGAAACAGGTAGACATGTAGCTGCTGAGTATCCTTTCTTCTTCAAAAATAGGACTTCTGCATGTCATCTTGGTGACACTGGATTCTGAGCTTTTTGGACAAAAATAGTCTGGATGTTTTATTAAACTTCAGCAAAATAGTAAAGTGGGATAACCAGACCACAAATAAAAGTGTCATATAATTGTAACTGTAATCTTTATCTTATTTTCCTCACCAGGGTGAGATAAATTAGCAAAATAAGAGTTATTGGAAGTACTGACATTTGGCAAGCACTGGCTTGACTGAATACTGTGACTGTGAATGCAAATCATACTCCAGTGCTACTCCAGTGCTAGAAGAAGCAGAATAAAGCACTGCACTTTTGTATGATAACAGTAGTAGGTATGTTTATGACTGGTAGAAACATCAAAGGCATAGCCAAGCTAGCTGCAATCCATTTGTTCGTATACACTTAAGAGTAGAAGGCTGGGGCTTAGAGTATGGTATCTTTTAGGGTATTTGGGTACACAACATTCTTGTACTTTGAACATCTTCACTAGTTCCATATGCATAACTGTAACTATTTCTATTAAATTTTATTGTGGATATGAATGCTAAGACTGAATATTCTTAAGCTACCCACCATATACATGCCATGAGTAGTTTAGAATTCTCACTCTATGTTCTTGTGTAAGTAGCTCTCAGTTACGTACATACAAGTTTAGATATCCAAGCTAGCTGTACAGTAATTACCACCCTCAGCTGTAGTTGCTATGACATTCTACTGCAGTCATTCTTCCCCCCGATTTAGAAAGCTTCTGTAATTTGTTTGAAAATCTCAGCCTGAAAGAGCCATCAATACTTGGCCCCTTGCTTGTCTAAGGATGAAAATCATAGCAATAACAAAGTAACTTCTAAAAGTAGCTCTGGTTCTTATCAATGCCTTACTGTACCTCAAATATTCTAATGAACTTTCAAGTGTTTAACTATTCTAACATATTTATGGGGATGTCCCAATTACTAAGAGGTATTTTCTCACTTTACAGTTTCAGAAACGGCAACAGCAAAGATTCGGAGATGCCAGATGAGCAAGTGAAGATTTAGTTCACAATCGAGCATGAAACAGAACTTCCAACTGATTACATGAGACCACTTCACTTAGATACGGTTCTCAACGTTGAACTAATTTGTGAAAAGACCCTGCTAGATCGTTTGCTACTCAGGCTTATTCCGAGTCCACATTAAAACTTGCTCCTTCAGGTTTCTTGATTATAATTTCAGGACCATATTTGCATGGACACTTGTAAGACAAAACTGTTATTTTGCACATTTTTAATATAATAGTTTTGAAGGGGGAAGTTCTAAAATAAACATAAATTATTTGGATCTCTGACTTTAGAGTGGGCAAAGATCAAAGTGTTTTTACAATTCATTAAGCATGTCAATCCAACTAGAGGCTGTGTTGCAAAGGAATAAATACTTAAACTGCTCCCCAAGCTAAATTGTGTTTTCAGGTGGGTTTGTTTCCATTTAATGTTGTTATAACTGACAGCCAAGAAATGCAAAGCAAGGATTTAAGGTGTCACACTTCGAAGAGTTCACAAAACACTTGTGTGTAATTCCTCCCTTATTTCCAAATAAACCCTCCCCAGGGACACTTTGAGGTAGACTTTTAACTCTAAAACTTGACCTTGTGTAATTCATGGGATCTGCTATTTCCTTTATGTCTACAAATAGGGAACTCAGAATTTTAGAGATGGAACCTGTAATTCCAAACACAGTTAAAAAAATAGTAGACATTTTGTATTTTCCACAGCTAGTTTACACCAGTAGTTAACATACATATAAAAAATACATGCATACATATAACTGCACACATATTTATACATATTTTATGTTTGATATTTTAATGAAAATATATGTGTGCATATATGAGTATATATGTAAATAAACCTACGGCAGAAGTTTGTCCTGGTTTCAACTGGGACAGAGTTAATTTTCTTCATAGTAGCTGGTGCAGTGCTGTGTTTTGGATTTGATGCAAGAACAACGTTGGTAACAAACTGATATTTTTAGTTGTTGCTGTGTGATGTTTATAGTAAATCAGGGACTTTTCAGTTTCCTGGGCATGGGACATTGGGAGGGGACACAGCCAGGACAGCTGACCTCAACTAACCGAAGGGCTATTCCATACCATATGATGTCATGCTGAGTATATATAAGCTGAGGAAAGAAGAAAGGAGCAGCGGCATGGCATTAGGGTGTTTGTCTTCCCAAGTCACCGTTAGGCGTGATGGAGCCGTGCTTTCCTTAGGATGGCTGAACACCTGCCTGCTGATGGGAAGTAGTGAATGAATTCCTTGTTTAGCTTTGCTTTTTCTTTACCTCAATTATTATCTCAATCCATGAGTTTTCTCACTTCTACTCTTCTGATTCTCTCCCCCCTCCCACTATGGGGGGAGTGAGCGAGCGGCTGCGTGGTGCTTAGCTGCTGGCTGGGGTTAAACTACATCACTCTGGCAACAAAAATACAATAATTCCTTGCTAAAAGCAGCTGCTTACCCATTTGTTCTATGAAAACTATGCATTTAGCATGGCTATCTCTGCAAACCATAGTACTTATAGTACTTCTAGGATAAAGAATTTTCTTACAGAAATAAGTATACAGTGATATGTGTAATTGTTGAAACATTTTTAAGGCAAGATTTGACATTTTTCTCTCAGGCTTACAGCTGATGTAGTCTATCCTGCCACAATGCAGTAGGGGAAGGAATCTCTTCCAATTAAGACTAGGCAGGATGCCAGCAGGGAAAGGAAAAATGCTATGAAGACTTTGCTGGTCTGAAAAATCTTACCACTGTTCATCGTATTGAGGGGTTTTTTTGGGACTGCTGTGTATTTTAAAAGCTACAAGCTTGAAACTTGGAGAAGCGAGGTAATCCTCAAAGTGCCTGAATAAAATCAGAGATTCACTTCCTCACCAACTGATGCTTGCAAACTGCAGGATTTACTCTCTGTTATTTCCTACTCCAAAATAACTGATTTGTAACACCTCATTGTTTACTATACATTCATATAATCTGTACATTATCTAAAACAGGGTTAAGCAGAAAATTTAATTAAAGCAAATGTGAAGAAGTGAGGGAGAAATCTGATTAACACACTAAGGTCCCAGTCTAAGTGATTACCAGCCAACAACATAAAATTGCCATATTGCATCTAGTATTTTGGAATGTCTAATTTAGGGGAATCCCTGCAGCCATATATGAAATTTTACAGCATTTGTTCCTGATTTAAAATATCCATTAGTTAATGCTTGTGAAAAAAGACAGGAAGAGCATTGTATGAATACTAAGCACTTCTATTATTTGAACATAAGTAAGCTTTAAGAATGTTAACAATTATCATAAGGAAAACTAAGAGGAATATCAGCATAATATCTTTTCTTCTAGGGAGCAGGTCTTGTGTCTGCTAAATCAAAGTACTTTGGGCAATACTCTTTGGAATATGTTCACACTGAATGCATTGGCAGAAATTATTTTAATTTTTTTCATATGGAAATCAATGGATTGTTTTACTGACTTCAATATGAATCAAATAATCCTTCATGTGGAAGAAATTTCCAAATTGCTCTCCTTAGCATAAGTAAAATGTAGGTAAAAATCAATTCAAGTAATTTGATCCTGATCACTTATGCCTGTTTTATATTCCCACTCTATTTCCTTCATTTATCTCTATCACGGGAAGATTCATTGTTGGTTTTGAACAGATGTCAGCAGCACTAAACAATCTTAATTTCCATAATTTATAATGCACCTGTGTAATATTCCAAAGATAAACAAAAGTGTTAAACTAATATAATCCATTTTGTGGCCGTAATAGCTACTTTCTTCTTGGCAGTTTTGCAAACAGTTAAGATGCCTGGATTTTGGTGGGGTTTTTATTATTTTATTTTTTAATCCTTCACTTGTTGAGCTTTGATTTGTCTTTTTCCCTCTACTTTGTTCTTTGTACTCAGCTTGGTCTGTTGGGTGAATCATTCTCCACCCGCAGTTGTCTTATTCAGTGCATCTGTAAAGTCACTGCAACTCATTCAAAACCCAAAAGGGACATATGCCTCAAGTTTTGCTTTAAGAAGCAATCTAAACCTGCAGTGCTGTTATATATATAATGTACTGTCCTACTTTGGTAACCACAGCACCCCAGCATTTCTTTATAGCCTCAGTTCCCAGCCGGTGGTGCCAAAAATTGATCTAACCTTTGCAATTTTCTATAAGACAGTAATTTTTATCATGATGCTACATAGCCTTTTATGATAAAAGAAGTATGAAGTGTTCAGTAATGTCTGGGGTTGGAGCCTGGATTTTCAATGGTTTAATGCTGCTCCAAAGGAAAGCCTAAAAAAGTAGGTGAGGGGAAAAAGGAAGGAAGATGCCTGAAGAGCTGCAGAAGTTATGAATAATTTTCTCCAAAAAAAATCTTTCTTTATTTTGCCATTGCATTCAACTCAGCTTCCTTGTGATCTGGATTATGCCAGACTCAGAAATCACTGCTAGGGGAATTGAATTACCATATCCTAGGTAGAAATTTTGAAAAAGTTTTAAAAAAATTTTCAAGCTTAATGAAGCCTTAATATCCATGTTAGAAATAGTAGAAACTTCTCCATTCAGACCTGATCATAGACTGCCACTTCTAACTCCATAAAACTATACATAGATTAAAATGGTATCAAAAAGAGCAGAAAGAAGCCAGAAAGACTTCATATAAAACCAGCTATTAATTCTTTAATTTTCCATTAATTTCCAATCTTCATTTGTCCTATCTTTTCGATCTTATATTAGTTTGGATTCCTGTTTCCAAGTTCTAGGTTTATTGTGTATTTCTTTAGTTATCACTTATCAAAATCAAATCATCCTCTTTCACCATGCTGGCTACTGAGTTTCTAAGTTTTCTGTAATTTCTGTGATATTGCTTGAGTTTCTGAAGGCTAAAAGTTCTTCCAGCTAACACTGAGAAGAAAGCAAGGATTTTGCTCAAATCCTGAATTCAATTTTTTTTCTGAAAATGACCAATTGAATATACATATATATATACACATATATATGTATACACGTGCATACACATTAGACAAAATCTTAAAACACTTGAATCAAAAATAATTCAGCTTACTGTCATCTGATATACTGCTTGCTTATTAGTTGTTCTGCTGTTTCCAACTGCTCATAATTCTGCTTATAAAGTTGGAAAGAATTTCTTTTTTGCATTCACCTTTGGAGTCTGGATAAAATGAGAACTTAAAGTGTTTCAGTAGATTAAAGGCAGCTCCTGCTTGCTGTCAGGTCTGAAACCAGAAACCAGTAGGCAATGAAGTTGCAGCTCACTAACCACAAATTTCATGCAATTTCTACTGATGCAACTCCAGGGCTAGCTGCAAGAGAGGGGGGTTTATCACACATTTTTTCTCTCTGACTCCAAACTCATCCCTTCTGGAGTTGCTCATAATCTTCTCAGTGTTTTTCTGTTGCTCAGAGGAAGAGTTAATCAGTCTGTCTATATTGCTATATTATTTCTACTGTCATGTCAAGCTGATGTTTCACTTATTTTCCCCAGTTCTCTCCCATAAAAGTACATGTGCTAACGTACTGTTTTCAGTCAGTTGAGAATAATAGCAGGAAAAAAAGAGCATAGGAAGCACTGAACTTAGTGGGAAAATGGAATGTCTACAAATGTAGCATTAAAAATTTCTCTAAGAATTAAGGATAAAAAATGCATTGCTGGTGCAATGTTGGTTTTAGACCTGTTGTTGAACTGATTTGAATTACAAGCAAAGATTTTCAGGGTCAGAAAAAACAATATCTCTAAATATATATACATATATATATATATATATTTAAGAAGCATAAAAGCCAGTAGTGGTGCATCTTTAGTACATAACAAGGGAAAAGATACAAAAATTCACTTTGAATGTAGCTTATACCTCCTTTTCCTGCTTTCTCCTTCAGATACCAGAAGAGAGTCTGATTTAAAATGATATATATTTAGAGCACTAAAACAGTATTATTTCTGAAACAGTCTAGAGAAATGGTTATACAAGCTCTATATTCTTCTGTGAACTCTTCAAACCCTTTTGATTAAATAAATATATTTTTACATTATAATAGTAAATATCCTATAATAAATAACAATGAAAATAATTTTTCTTTTTTCAGTAGGTATTCATGAAAATCCAAGATTAAACATTGGTTCAAACACTTTAAAATACATGCAGAAGCTAAGAAGGATCGATGAAGAGCTGAACTGGAAATACCACTGTGTTATTAAAACAGGCAATTAGGTAACGGAATTTTTTGTTATTGTTTGATCATCATATTAAAGCAGAGTAGTTTCTTATTCTGAAGGCATTTTAATGTTTTGTTAAGTTGAAAACTTTTTTTCTGAGAAAATAATAGGATAATTACTAAATTACTATATATATAGTATATAATTTATAACTTATTTTAAGTTTCAGTATCAGGCCCAATGTCTTAGAAATTGCAAGAATATCCTCTGCTTTTACCTGGTTACAGTCAATAGTGGACTATACAAAGAGAGATGAAACAGTATTAGATTTTGAAAGGATGAAAGGGAAAATCCCTAAACTGAATTTTCTGAAAACCTATTGAGATAAAATTTTGAAAGCATTCTTTTTTAAAACTTTTCTTTCTGCTTTCAAATACAAATTATTTTGCAAATGTCACCATTACCTCAAAGAGAAATTTCAGGTCTCCATAACTAACTCCCTGTCAGATATACCAACAATGAATAATCATGTACAAAGCAGCCCATGTACTCTGCTAAATTAAAAACAAGCAAACAAACAAACAAACCAAACCAAAACAAAAAACCCAGCACTAATACAGTTGAGTGGTACATTTTCTTTACAGTAGAAGAACAGAGGAAATGGTAAGAAATAGTGCGGTATCTGGAGGCTTCATGCTGCCTGGAAATAAATTCACAAAGAGAGAAAGGCTATATGGAAAAAAATGAACGGAAAGAGTAATGAAAGGTGAGAAAGATGCATATGTCAGCTATAGTACATCACTTAGAAGGAGGGAGAACACAGAATAAGTCTGCAAGTTTGGAAAAATGATTACAGCACAGGTAGCAATGAAATGTAGATCGCACTGCAGAGTAATAGTAAATTGAAATTTTTTAAACTACAATAAATAAATAAAAATAAAAGACGTCAGGGAAGAAGATGGAAAGGTTTTTTATTGGTGCTAAGGAGATCTTCCTGACAAAGGTAATGTTCTTGTAAAAGAAACACTGAGAAACTAATATAACTATTAAAGAGGTCAGATATGAGAGGACATACATAACCACCTAAATGAAGGATAATTCTGTTTTAATGTAAAAAGAAATACAGCATCTTTGGTACTATTTTTGATAGAAATCAACACTCTGCAACATCCTCTGATTAAATACTTTCCACACCATGGTAACCAATGACCTGCATTTGGTCCAATGAGAACACTAATGTTCGTAACTTTTTTTCAGATAAATCGAAGAAATAGCTTGAGTATGACGAGAATCATAGTACTTGCCTGGAGTGAGTGGAGCAGAAGAAGAGTACTGAAAGTAAAATTAATGGAGTTTTTATTAATCTCTCCAGTAAACATTACTAAACAAAGTAGTCATCTGGAAATGCCTCCTGCAGAGGGAGAATCAGAGTATTCCAGGTGCAGCGCAACTCGCCATATACTGTAGCTTTTCTTGTTAGGAGAAGGGAGAGTCAGAGAGAACACTAACAATGGGTAGAAATTAGAGTAATCATGAGACTGCTCTAAACTGTCCTAGAGGCCTTGGAGAAGGTGACTTTAGCTCTGTGTCACTTTAAATTGTACATAGTAAATTTTGAAAATAATTCTGGTAGAAAAACAGTATCTGTCACTGGAAAAATACTGCCTGCAGTAACTTCAACTAACCTTACTTTTAAAATATGAAGAAGAATGAATACTGAACAGAAGGAGCAAATTAAAAGGCACAAAATTATCTGTTAAATGGTATCAGTTGAAGACTAAAAAAGAAAGTAAGCTATGATTGTGGTTAAATCCATTTCTTTTAAATCTATTTTTTGTTGCTGTTCATGGCTTAAGGGGGAGTCAGTCTTTCCTCAGCTATGTGTAACTGCTAGATACCAAGGACCTTCTCTTTAGTCAAATTGTTTGATAAGATGTGTATGTCACATTGATAAGGAATATGAATCAAATGCATGTTATAAATATTCAAGACAAGTTACAGTCCTAAATATCTCTGAGAATGTTAAGTCTTTAAAGCCCATTTATTATTAAGCAAATGTATTCAAGCAAAATGCCCGTTCAACATTTTGGTCTTTGAATTCCACTGACAAGGAACCAAACCTCATAGAAAAACTTCTCAAGAACTCTGAATACACCAGGCATAATTTAATCTTTCTGTGTGCATGTACACATATATATCCACAATTGTGCGTACCTCACTAGTATTTTCTAAGCAAGCCACTGAATGTGAACATTATTTTTTCAGTTTAAATGCAAACTGTCTTTTAAAAGTAATTTTTTAAAGCTCAAGTAGAAGACAAAATGGAATTAATGGGATGTGACAGTGAAAATCAGATCTTGACTGTGGTTTTTTTTCCTTTTTCTGCGGTACAATCATGAAAAGGTTCAGTGGGTGATGGGAAGTATACAAGTAAATACAGTATTACTCCACCTACTCTGATGATCTTTTGCATTCATTGACTCATTTCCATAATATCTTGTCATCAGAGCCCGAAGTAAAAGTTAGAAGGGATGTTCAGAGGCTGATGAATATAAGGAACCGCTGATGATTACAATAGGACTCATCATCATTTTGAAAGGAAAGCTGTCTTTGTCTGACAATTGTCATACTAGTGTTATATTACTGATTTCTGAAGCAGCAAAAATACAGAAGAAAGTTCTTGTGATCAGAATAGTCAATGATCATATAATTCTTACAACAATATTTTGACAGAGGAGGAGGAAAAAAGATCCTTTCACACACAAAACAGATGAAAAATGGTAAAACACGCATCTGTAACATATATATAAAAAGTTACTTGTTTAATTACTATATATTTATTAAATTCAGCCCCTGAGTCTGACACATCCTTGACATAAACATACTTAACCTGCAGTTATGCAGATTTTGTTGTGTTTATTTGTAAATGTTTCACACAGGAAACAAAGGAAACAAAGTCATCTTACCTATATATTCTCCCAAATGCAGAAAACTAGTTATGTAAGACCAAATTCACAGACATCTTCATGTATCCAATTAAAATGCAGCTATTTTTCAATCACACCAAGAAATACTTTCCAGTCACTTTTCCATCTTCCAGCTGATCACGTGAACAACTTGGAACCAAGTGTCTGCTCTAAGTTTCATAGCTGTTACTAGCATGCTAAAGAGTATCAAGTAATCCTTTGTTAATTAAGATCCTGCTTTAACCATGTTTCTTCAGTTTCAAACCTGTCCTTAGTGATGTGAAGATTTCAGAATAGAAGACATAGAACTGAGAGACACTCCTGATCTTTTCTACATAGGATGCTGATTTCACTTTCCTTTATCATGATGTTAAGATAAGACTTTGTTGGTAAGGTAGAGTCTTGGCTGGGTAGCCAAAACCTACAAAAAATGGACTGCCATACCCACTGACAGTCTGCTTTCCTTTAAAAAGAAAACATTTCAAAACAGAGAAATCTTATTTTTGAAAATATTTTTGAAAAGTTTCTATTTAAAGGGTACAAAGAGTACATATGCATAAACTGCATTAAGCTAGTGTACTTCCTTGTCTTTCTATATTTGTGTAATAGAGCACAATTTTTCACTGAAATAACATGTGAAAAGTTTGTGTATTTTTATTCATTTATTTTGATTACTATCCTACTCTTAAATAGAAAATTAGAACCATTTTATTTTGCACATGTTCCATCATAAAATATCACATTAGTGTGCTGCTACCACACCACAGTATTAAAAAAGGTGCCCAAAATAAGGCATTTCATTGAATTTTCTAACTTGGATTTCAGCTTATGAGCAAAAAAATTAAGCTGTTTATTGAATTGCTACTGACTAGGTAAATATGATAAGAGGGTGATATTTATCTGACCTGAATATTCTAGCTGTGTGAACTTTAACTTTTTAACAATGGAATAACTAAGAGATGACATTTTCTTTGAAGCTTGGTAATACGGAACTCCTAGTAAACAGTACAGCTGGCATGCTGAACTGTTGTGACGGATATAGTTTTGCTTATTTCATTAATGTATTTAAATTAGATCTTCAAACTACTTTAATTTGAAGTGTCTTTCTATGAAATTTCTGCTTTGTGTTTAGTATATAGAGATTTGCTGAGCTATGATCCATAGCAGATGGAAGATCCCACCGAGGAAATTTTACAAGACTTCACCCATTCTGACTACTGATTGCACAAGAAAATATGTCATCACAGCATGCAGAATAATGTAGTACCTCAAAAAGTGTATGAAGCTGTGTAGGAGATCTATAAAAACAATTATGTCAAAAGTATTTGGAGGTGCTTGCATAGTTTAAGAAGAATAAGAATTGCCATAGATTCCTTTGTTCTGCTTCTTGAAAGGCTTAAGATTACAGACTGCAACCAGGTCATGTCATACAAAAAAGACACAGACTGTTTTAGTGCTTTTTATTTTTCTCCACACTTCTCAATTGCAGTAGAACACTTATTCCTAGGCCCTGAAAAACAAGGGACAAAAAAAGCCTTGTGTTTCCAAGCCTTTTTATAAGGAAGACAGCTTCTGCCTACAGACTATGTATTTAAAGCGACATGGCAATACCCCAGCAAGGAAAATTAGAGACCCTTTTGCCTACAGATCTATTGTCAAGTCCTTGACTAACAGGAGGCAGTTCTGCAGTGGTACCTCCTTTGCAATAGGAGACAATAAATCAGAAGGCAATCACAACCATCTATTTTGTAAGCTGACTTCATGCAAATATGCTGACATGCAATGGGCACCTATTGATAGCTAAAGCAGGATATGTACCCCAGAAAAAACATCAGTCCATCAAAGGAAATTTCATTCTGTTGAATCTCACTACTTCCACTCCTACAACAATGTTCTCTTCATCTGTCATTTGGGAATGTGATGTAAACGTACAATCTAGTGCCATGGCTCATGGAAACAAGCACAAAAATATGCTTATCCTTTTGTGGTGTTCCTCTTTGCTTTCAAGATCACTTTCTCTGGAATCAATAGTCTCTCTTGATCACTTCTGTTTCACAGTTTTCTAAGAAAGAAAGATAAGCACATTTGAAAGGGGGACAAAGGGTTTTCTATGTGCTAGAGGAATGGTTATTGGAAGCCATTAAGTATTGGGATAAAGAGCGTGTTACAGTGAGACAAACCACAGGGATTCATCTCCATGTGCATGTTTCAAAGGGCTTAAACAGAAAGGTATTGCCTGCTTTTCAGTATAATATTTAAAAAAAAAAAAAAAAGACTTTTCACTCACAACTTTCATATTAAATTTAAAGTAGAAAAGTTTGCAGACGAGATATTTTATCTGCCATCATAAATAGAAATGCTGATTTTTTACTTCTACAGAAATAAAAAATAAAAGTAAAAATAAAATTATTGCAGTGGTTTTTCACAGCAAAATTAGACCAGTACAGACCAAGTGCAGATGTGGGAAACTATGCTGTGATATGACAACCAGAACGTGGACTGGAAAAAATACAAATGAGTAACAGTGTCAGAGGTTCCTAGTTTACTGACAGTTTTGGTTCAAGCTGCCACTGCCAGCACTAAAGTGTGGGTCTTGGTTTTCAGTCATTGACCACATTCTCTGTGGCATAGAAACTTGGATTATATTTTGGAAAAAAATCATATAGATCACAAAATACAAAGCATCTGCCTACACAATTAAGTAGTTTGAGAATATAATTTAGTGAGTACCTAATTCCACTTACACTGTTTAAATTCTGGCCATCAAAGAAATCGAGGACAGCCATTGTTTTATATACCCTAATCTTAATACTCCTTTATACAACCTACTCCTAATATAAAAACAAAACAAGTCTCAGTAAAGACTTATCTGTGGACTACAAGTATTTTCTGTCCTGAGTGTGTTAATTGAGAGAATGTTTCTTCAGTGATATAGAAGAAGAATGAAAAAATGAGAGAGGAAAATATATTTGTTGACTTTAAACAAATTATGTGTTTGTAAAGGCAAGGGAATCTTGTACTTGAAAATGAATCTGGAGTATAACTACTTCTCATTCTGTAGTCTTGTGATATTGCACTGGCAGCAGGTAAAGTACCACAATTACTTAACCAAGCTTATCTGCACTTAAGGACAGTTAAGGGGTAGAGTATACCAACTGGCCATTTGATCTTAACTATACTGTGTTAGTGACTGTCTAAGCCAATCATTATTTCTCCACATAGGGAAGCTAAACAGATGTCATTTGCTGACACTTGTTTTTTTCCCCATGAGTATATTAGAACACTCTCCCACATCACAGAATTATGACAAAGAATGAATGCCAAATACCATAACTGGTATCAATGTAAATGTCCTGAATATAAAATAAAGCTCTAACTATAGCTGAGGAAATGCAAAGTAGGCACCACTTACAGGTGAGTGCTGGACTTCCAGAAATTGAAAGCTCATTTAAATCTAACTGAAATAGTACTCTTAATTTGTAAGACAAATTTGAACCTCTTTAGGCACTATGCCACAGACAGACCTCTTGACAGTACATTCAAATGCTTCAGGAGAAGGTTTTCCAAGTAGATCATAATACGTTCATGAGTATCAAAGTTCAGAAGCCTGGGCATTTCAATGCTGAAAAAAATTGAGACTATATGTGAAGATAAAGAAAGTCCAAACCATAAGGAGTGTGGTGGTACTAATGAAGAAACTAAGCACTTAGGAGTACTTGCGAGAAAACTAACTTAGCTGCTAATTGCCCTAGTTCAGTAACTCTTCAGTTGTAGGTATTGATTTTGGCATTCCTTTTTTAGCTTGACTCCTATTGACCCTAATCCTCATTATGTTTACTCTATGCTGTTCCCAAAAAGGGCTGTGCCAGACTAACAATTTTCAACACTGAAAATACTTTTGCACACGTGGAACTTAGGTTGTTTTCCAAGACTTTCAGCTGAGGAGGCAGAAGGGAGGTGATGGCAGTTTTTGTAGATTTTTCTCCACTGGTAACCAAATATATATATATATATATATATATGTTTGGGGGTGGTTGTGGTTGTTTGTTTGTTTGTTTTTTTACAGCAAAACTAAATTTAGAAATTTATTTATTTTTTAAGTTTGAGTGTGAGAATGACAAATTAAATGAAACTTCTGAAGGATTAACTCACAAAAGAAAAATCTTGTAATAGTTTTGCCTTATACCTCTTTCAGTGCCCAAATAACTCTTCTCATAAAAATGGATATTCTCCATTGAGTCATGTATTTCCAGTTCTGACAGTTTGCTCCTCCTCCACTAGAACAGGTTCAGACAATGAAAATGCTTTTCAAATATTGAGAGACATCACTACATTAAGTTAGTTCTTTTAAGTTGAGGACAATGCAACAGTTAGAGGTGAAAAACTGGTATGTAATTATATACCACAATTTTATGTCTGGGGCTAGTATTAGAGATTAAAGTCATCACTGTCACATTAAAAAAATCACAAACTTAAATAAATGTACATGGAATTTAGTGGAAAATATCCTTAAAGTACTGTTTTCTACAGAGGGAAACACCTGTCTAGCTACTTACTCCTGCTGGTTTATAATTTTTACACCTGTTCATGGAGGTGATGACTTGCTAGATAACCAAAAGCAGAGGGTGAACATTTAGGTTCCTGACAATGCAGACTTATCCATACAGAAATAACAAAGGTTTTCTGATGACTTTGAAGGCTCAAGAGGCATACCTTTTTCTACTCAGTTCTAACATACTGAATCAACTTCTGAAAGGAAACAGAGTAAGAGAAGGTCTGAAACTTTTTAAGAGAAGGATTGCTAAACACATAAGGATGATCTAACATTTCAGTAGACATCTGCATCTGAACATTACTATATGCATGATGGAAAAGAGCTGTGATACAGATAATGAAAAGTGATTAAGAAATTCTGTATTAGCCTGAACTAGCAAATTTTCATGACCTTTGGTCTGGGCAACAGACAGTTCATCTTGATGGGACACAATGCAGCAAGGCACCTACCATTCTCGAGGAAAGCTCAAATCCAAAATTTGGTCCAAAACTGAAGGTGGACTGCCTCAAAGTACATTTATAATAACTCATAGATTTACAAATTTATGAATTTAGTCAACTGCTTCTTACTGTTATTCACTAGCAGCTGATATTCTAGCTGCTCTTTCTTCTGTAGTTCATGTACGTAGTTTGCTCATATGCATGCACGGAGTTGTACTTTGTCTTTGCTTTTCATTTGCTGTAAATAGGAGTCTGAACACAAACAGCCCTCGTTTGTATTCTAGAACTTGCCCGACACACTTGCTTACAAAGTAATGTTACTAAGAGTTACCCTCTTATCTAACAGATCTCTGACAGTTAGAGATGGGAATGAGGAACTGGCAAGTGTGTCTTCTTATCCTGACAGGTAGCATAGACTTGGGCATGGACTTCCCTGTGCATCGCTTGTAATTGTCAATGAATTCAAACTCACAGCAGCTATTTGTAGTACTAGATACATACTAATTTTTCTTATAAATTGCATAGGTTTTATTAATAGAAAATGTTTTCTAATACAAGTTACACTTGAGTAGTTTCAGTTTGAAATACTTTTTTTCTTAAAGATTTGATTTTAAATAAGGAATTTATCAGAAGAGTGTTTACCTTCCCTTTTAATAGATGATATCACTTACAGTCTAGAGGAATATAGGGTGAAATTCCATCATCAAAGTATTTACACCTGGAAAATATCTGTGACTACTTCCTATAAGTATATATATAACATACTTAACTGGTTTCTCTTCACTCACACTTTACAAGGCATAAATAAACCCATATTTCTGTAACAAGTAGGACACTAGACTGTGTTTGGACCTTTCAGTGAGTGAAGACAAGGTGTCTATGGTTCTTAAAAAAAAAAATAAATAACCACAACTAAAATATGCCCCAGAAATCTAATCAGTTTTTCTGCATGTGAATTACAGAAGGCAATCAAATGGGGAAGGAAGATGAGAATCAAATGGGGAAGAAAGATGGGAAACCAGAAAATTCATTACCCACACACTTCAAAATTGCACAAAGTCCACCTATTAGCCATTTGGTTTTCAGAAAACAATTATATTTACTGTGAGGATTATTGAGATCATAAAGCATATTTTAGCATTCAGATGTATTTGTCCTTGTTGCTCTCTAATAATTTCATTACTTACAGTAAACCTCTCTAAATATATTTGTAAATCATGGTCTATGGCTGATATTGTGGTAAACTGCCATTTGTGCCACACTGAGTTTATGGAGATTCTGGTAAAAATGCAAAGCCATCTTCAATTATTCAAAAGGGTCACTTCAGAATATTTTGTGTGTGTTCCTATAAAATTGTTCATAGCTAATAGAGTTAGATATGCATTAAAATGTATAACAATAAATTTTCTTATTTCTGCTATTATTACTTTTTATCATAATTAACAAATACTAAACTACTTTTTACACATAACTTCTATTTATACAGAAGATACTATATATATTATTATATATAGGCTTTTAAAAATAGGTTGGTTTAGTTTTGAAGTATCGTTGTGAAGATATCAAATGGTTACTGCTGCTCTGTTAAACAATTTCCAACATCATTTTTCTCAACAGTAGCAACACAATGATCACTAGCATAACTGTAACACCTGAAGCTTGTTTTATCGTGTTCCTGATTAATCCTGCGCAGACTTAGTACAAAGTACTGCTAACTATGATGAAGAACTGGTCCAATTAAACCTTGTAATTTTGATATAACTGATAGTGGCTACATACCCAAAGTAAACAGAGCTTTGCAGAATTTTGTTGTGAAAAAAAATGAAGATGAGTCAATTGAGGAATAGTATTCTAAAACTAATCCACTCTTTCCAGGCCTGTGTCCATACTGTTCCCACTATGAGCAGCTGTTCATGTGGATAGAGACTGACAAGAATTTCAAAACCAGCCATATCACAGTTTGAAAAAAGTTGCTTAGTCAAACGTTGCCCAAGGCCTCCCTGCTCTGATAAATGCACACAACTAGGGACTAGAGCTCTTAGCTTTAACATGACTATTTACAGGATTAAACTGTGTTACATGTGAGGACTGAATTATCCACCTCTTTACTGTCAATTTCTCCTGAGCAGTATGTCTGAAAGCAATGAAATCACAACTTATAGCTACAAATACCACAGTCACTGGTAGCCCACTTATGTAGTTAAAATAGAGGGGTGAAAGCTTGCCCACAGAAACAAATACTGCAGTATGGATTTTTATTTTTTTTTTTCCTTCTGAACTTTTTTGGGGTGAACTGTAACTTTAGCTGGCACTGAAGCTTTGAATCCTCAGTATTTGTGTCATAAAATGACATGTACATCTCGATGTGCCTACACATGGATCTTATGACAAACTGGAAGCTGCAATTCAGTCCTGTCTTGAAGAGAAAAATATTTTGCCCTGAGCAAGCTTAAAAAAGCAAAACTAAAGGTACATGCCTAAATGTCTAATAATACATTTGATAACTTCAGGATGAAAACCAGGTATCATTTGGGAGCATAATACATTCTACAGCTACTACATAGCCCTTGAAAGTGAACATCAGAATACTTTGATTGCAGGTTAAAACCACAGAAAAAAGCTCAAAGGAAGAAAAATCTTCCATAAAAATTTTCTTTTTTCACTTTAGGTGCATTCATCAGACCCCATCAAACACTGAAGCTATTTTCTACTAGTTTTAAAGTAAGCATGATGATAATTTTCTTTTTTTTTTAATGCAGTTAGATTATTTTGCTATCTGTCAAATTGACCCTATGATAGGGATGTAAAGGGAAGAATGTAGAAAGAACAAGAATTGCATGCCTGTGCTCTAAGCACATAAAATACTTTCAAGACAATGTGTTTTTTTCTTTTGTGAAGATGCTCCTTATTCTAGAAAGTGAATTCTGTAAAACCGTTTGTAAAATTTTAATTTAAAAATGCTAAATTTTTAGTTTTAAAAATTCAACTTAATTAAAAAAAAAAAAAAAAACCTCCCCAAATTTTCTTAGTCTATACTTTGATAAAAAGACTTTTCTGGGAAAGTCTTGAAGAAAAAAATCATTCCTTTAATAAACAAAATAATTAATCCACCAGCCCACCGGTTAAGTCAACATCACCACGGTGACTGCTAATACATGTTGATTCAGAGAAAAGCAACTCTGCTGATTTTCTAAGGAGTACATTAGAGCGTAACAATGATTTCACCGAGTCCAGAACTGTACTGTTCTGCTACCTGACATTTGTTTCATCATCTCAAAAATGTTTTATAATTTCATGAAGATCTCTCATAAATGTGGTCCATTTTTTCCTTCCATTAACTTGGCTGTCCTCCATGTCTTATCTGGACTGGGAAGGAAAGAACTTAGAAAACTGCAACTTAGAAAACTGCAACTTAGAAAGTTTACAGAACTTTGCAACAAAACATGAATATTTTTTATTTGCTTAAATTGGTGTTTAACAATACAAAGTAGGTTTCCACAAATGGCATTACCTTTACTGTTTATTAAAAAAAGATTTAAAAAAATCTGTACAACATTTTGTGTCACTATGATTTGAAGTTTTTCATCTTTTTAACTAGCTATCTCCAATAATTTTAGTTTTGCTAAAATCTGGGAACATAGAATGACTTTCCCCCCCCTTTAGATTTCTTTATTTCACTTGAAATATTTTTTTCAGCACTTGAAGCAACCCTATATAATGTCATTGTCTAAAGACTGTATGCATAAGCACTGTGATCTAGAAAATGGTGCCAGATCTGAAGAATACTATTTAATCTAAATATTGTTTACTTTCTACAAAGGTTGCTGTTCTGAATTTTATTGAAATATTTCTCACAGTCCTGTCTCACTTTGAGACCAGACAAGTGATGAGAAAATAATATAACATTACTAATTTTAATTAGGACGGGGCATACAGATTAAATATTGATTTAAACTTGCAAGAAAATAGAACTGTTTGGAACCAATTTTTTTTGTTAGAATATAGTTACTAATTCAGACATCATGGCTAAGAGGAAAAAAAACCAAACAATTTCACTTTATATTTCTTTTTGGTAGAAAATTATATATTGCAATGTTTACTCTCTCTGTACACTAGAACTGAAACTGAAATGCAGACATCTGTGATATGGAACTATGCAAGATTTTCCAGCTCAGAAATGGTTAAGCTTTTTTTGGTTTAAGTCAACATTAAATAGTATTCACCTGCCATTGTACTTTATATGAACTGTAATTTCGGTGCTTCATACTTGCTTTTTTTTTTTTTCTATTACTGTCCAGCTGAGATTACTTTTCAAGGGGTGCAATAGTTTTCCTAGTATGAAAACTGCACTGTACATGATAGACACAGCATTTTCATTACATTAGGAAGCAGCTAGGGTCAGCTGTTCCCTAAGGGATGGGGAAGGAGCCAGGAACCAAGGATAACTCCGTCACAGACAGTGCCCTCAACAACAGGGTGCAGATCTGCAGGATCTAAGTGCAGAGCCTGGTGCTGATAACAAGGTACATCGACTGTCCCAGATAAGGCAAGTGGTGAACCAGATCCAGGTTCCAAACGAAAGGCCAGTCAGGAGCAAAAGTAGTTGAGGTCTGAGACAATGACAGCAGGGTTATGACACAGGTCCAAAGTCTTTCTGGGAGACATGGCCAAAGACAGTTCCAGACACAGGGTTGCAAGCTGAGGGGTCAGACCAGGAGGTCAGCTAGCTTACAATGCATGTATAAGGTCCACCAAGGGGGCAGCACCAGAGACAGTACTGAGAACAAGAACTGCTATGATGAGACTCAGCTGAGAACTAAAGGTTCAGGGTTGAGCTGACATGGAGCCCCAGGCCCATGGGCAGAGTCTGGGTAAGAACCCTGGGTGCGACTGTTCAGGGCCACTATTTATGTACTCAGGGTCCTGATACATTAAATCCCCTTTGAAAGAGGCAGAGCTGTGAAAAAATTGAACCATGTTCTTTGTAACGTAGGTGTGGTTGCTGAAAGTGTTTACTGTCTTTGAAGACAAGTGTGTAAATCACGTTTTGGGAGGTAGCTTGAAATATGCATTTGATTAGAGGTACTTATGTGAATTTATATGGATTAATAAACTTTCAGTCCAAAAGCACTTAGAAGAATCAGATACATGTTTATTCATTGTATCTGGCACTCTAACTTATACAATTTTCCCATTTTTAGAGCATGTTTCTTTAATGTCTTCTATGATTGCAATTAGATCAGTACCTAGAGGAAATGTATGCACTTAGACATTGATTGAACCCACTATTAATAGTATTTTCGGATTCTGTACTAGATAGCAGAGAGTCAGATGCAACACAAAATGTTATTATAATTGAGCATTAATGCAAAGAGTACAAAAAAATCAAATAAGATTAACAGACCATGGGTGCATTATCTGTCTTGGACTAATACAAGAAATAACTATGCAAAACAAGGAACTGCATTCACAAATTATCTTCATATTTTGAAAACAAAATATATAGAAGTTAACACTCTTAGAAAATATAATTTCTATAGATTGTGCAAACTTGAAATCTTGCTAGTATTTTGTGAACAATATACCTGAGAAAAGGTTCATTGACCATTATAAATGTTCATTAAAATGTAATATTTTAATGTTACGGTGTTTAAAAATACTCTTTCATGCCTGAAGGATTTGCATGTCTGCACGTCTGGCATCAAAGCTGCTTTTACTCTACTGCTGTTGTTTCATACATCTGATAAAGTTGCTGGAAATCACTGATGCATACACTCCATGACTGGTATGGAACAACTCTACATTGCCTGACTATTTCTTGACTTTTTAAATACTCTAATATCAGTGCTGTACATTTGTTGTTTACAGGCAGAGCTATGGACTTAAGATCCATTTCATTCACATAATCTATAATATTATTTTTACATCTGCAGAATCATGCAACTTCTCTTGACAATAGTCCTTAAGTATTTTTATTATTTAGAAGAAAGCAGGCCTGGCTAACAATTACAGCAGACCCAAAAGTAACAAAATATTTCATAGGTCAAGCCTCCTTACCACAACCCTGCTCCTACAGACAGCAGGGCTTGTGTATTCAATTCCTTCTGAAATAATAAACTTCAAAGAGTAGACAGGACATGCATGACCAACAGGAGCTGAGGCAGTTGCTAAAACTGTGCCTAAGCACTGCAAAAATATGCTCAGTACGTGGAAGAGTGTATTATGATATGTTTGATGTTTCAGACTAAAAAAGTAAAACACTGAAGTACAGAAAGGATTTGTATTCTCTCCCTCTTACGCTGTTCAGGACAGCAACCTTTGGTGGGTATCAGGTTGTCTGCAAAGGCTAAAATTCTTACTTGTATGTCACTGCCTACAGCTGTGATTAAGGCACACATTCTCAGCAAAGACATTGAACAGTCAGTGCTTTCAACTAGAAGGTCTTTGTGGATTCTAAAATACTTGTGTCCATCCTGCAATAAAGGTCTACATTAGATAACAAGCATAAAATATATCGCAAATTTATATGGTTACAATGTCTTTTTTTCTTTATGTAAGCTGACTGTGACCATTTCTATTTCTATTTCCTGCTCCTGCCACTCAGTCCTAACTCCTAATTATTGTGAGATACCTTCTAGAAAGAATAGCTTCATATTCAGGATAGGAGTGCTGGCTTGCCCACCACCATCATGACAACGACAGAATTAGTGAATTAGGCCTACAAAGGAGGCCATAAACCAGCTTGTATATGTATCTAATACAGCCTGAAGTCAAAACGTTATGCAATCTGTAGTCTGGTAACTATGTATCACAACAATAACTGTTAGGTAAAGCATTTGTACATGAGATGTGCCCTCCACCCACTTTGAAATGATCTGCAGAGGATATACATCTAATCTATTAGGTTCCTAAACTAAAGATGGGAGTTCAGGGAAGGCCTGAAGAAAAGGGAATACCTGGAATATGTTTTAGGTTTTTCCCTACTTCTCTATGTTTAAAAAGAGAATTTTTAAGACAATATTGTACGACATGATAGAAGAGAGAAGTTGGAGTAAGGCACCGGGTTCACACTTCTTTTTTGCAGTGATCAGCTCTTCCTAGTAAAACAATGCTTCTCATTTGACTTTGGTAAATTGAGTCAGGTGAAAGATAGTACTGCTACACCACAGAAAGAAGTTAGACTTCTGTTAGTATTAGTGGAGTTTTAGTTTAGCCCAGGGACTAAGTAGAAAGACAGGAGGCAGAAGACTGAAGAATTAGCTGTATCCATACAATAAATAACAGTCACTGTTGCTAATTTATTTATCTGATTACTACCAATCTTTTCAGTACTATGTGATGAACCATAGCAAATTTTATACAAAGCATTAATGTTATTCTCAACCCTTTTTTTCATGTTATTAATTACATTTAACTTCTATTTTTATAATTATGTTTTTAAAAGATGAAAGCCATACTTTTTTTCTGGGAAGATTCATACAGACAAAAAGAAAAGCTTGATTCCGTTGCATGATCAAGTTATTTGCTGTTTTCTAGCTGGTTTATTTCATTATCAGGCATGTTTAAAAAGGAGGCAGCCTCATAAACGTGAGTTGAGACAATATCAATATCCTCAGTACTAAACTTTTACGATAAAAACTCTAGCAATTCGTTCAAAATCTATTACAGTGCATCTTAGAGGAAAAATCAAATAATTCTGAACTGCTGCCTTGGTAAGTTTGCAGTTGTCACAATAACCAATAGATATAAACTGCCTAGGACTAAAATAAGGGATACAGAATGCTCTGTACTGAGCACAGGATGGCTCTTCCACTCTGTGTACACTCAACATTTCAAAGCTTAATGAGGACAGCTGGAAGTCGAAAAAGATGGAGGCACCTAGGTCTCTGTCTAACCAGATGCCTTCACTCACTTATCCTGCATTCAGCAGCTGCTTCACCAGGGGGCTGTTCATATACAGATTCTGTATTGGTGGATGTGAATGAAAGGGCGAGTACCAACATCTCTCTCACCAGTCCTTCTGTGTGGGGAATAGCAGGAATCAATTTTTTTTCCAGTGTAGAAATTATTTGAGCACATTCTTTTTAGTTATAATGGCCATATTGTGTTAAAACCCTCACTGCTGTCTGATTAATTATTAAAATCACCACTCACACCAGGGCACTTGATTTCTAAAGGACTTGTGTCACTGTGTGCCATACAGCACTATATCAACTGATGCCATGTCCTCACTCTTTTCCTATTCCAAATCCTGAAACACTGTTTCTACACACAGTCTTTTCCAAGCGAAATGGTGAGTCTGTCAAGGAGTCCAGGAAGGATTCTCTAAACAAATTTTACCTTAGCAAAATTAGTTCAGTGATACCAATAGCACAGCTGCATTATTTCCTAGGATAGTGACAAACTGAGACAAATATATGTGCAACATATAATTTTTATGTCTAAGAAAACAAAGCTTGAGTTTGAATATACTTTGTAAGGAAGAGATTTCAAGTTGTGTAACTGACTAAAAGAGAAGGAAAAAAGCAGTTTTTGTGTATTTGTTTCTGATGTGTTAAGAAATTAGGAAACACTGGAGTAATTTTCTGTTTAACTTCTATAATTTGAACACAACAACGATGATTCTGGTTTCTTGGGGGTGGGTTGTTTGTTTTTACTTTAGTGGGGTGGCATTTACTTTAAGAATCCTTTGTCAGCACAGCATCTTTGACTTGAGTGGAGTTAAACTAAAGATCTAGCCCTCAGTTTTACTTTTCTGCAGAATCTCTGTGTAGTTTTTGTTTCATGCTATATGTAGGCTAGGCCCCAGATGGAGACCTTATTGCAAACAGACACAGAGGTCTACCTAGGCAACGTGTTACAAAGTTCACCTTGCACAAACCTGTAACCTTCTGAACTAACACACTTTCAGAAGTTACTTTTGATGAATGGAATATGGATTCTGAAAGTTGTTTTTTCAAGTCTTATATAGTCATCATATATATGTATATATATATATAACACTTCACAGCTTCCTAATTCTGTTGTTCAGCCTAACGGGGAGTCTTGTAAACCAGTTAATGCTCTTCATTAAATGTGGGATATCCCCTCATAGGTATTCTTTTATGCAATAATTCCTTTAATTTTTAGCTACTCTCCCAGTATTATTCTAATACAGAGTCCATCACTTACTTATTCCACTGCAAAGATAGAATCACTGTACTGAAGTCTGAATTTGCTCAAGGTTTACACTGTCAACACAAGACTGCAGTTGCCAATCTCCATACTTAACATAATCAGGTATGTCTCTGAGGCAGTATGCAAAAAGAAGCTGGCAACAGCTGGATGTGGCTGGAAAATTACTGCTACTATTTATGGGAAGAATGTACTATTTCATACTGCGTTTGGATTCAGTGCCTGCCCATCCAATCCATGGACATGAAGTTTCAAATAGTTTGGTTAACTGACCCGCTATTACTAATGTTGAATGTCTGGGGAATGGCTGCTGTGTGCTGCAATGGCAAGTACTCCTTTGCAACTCCTTGTTCCAGTTGCAGCTTTATCCAATGTGTTGATTTCTCATGGTGTTTAAGAGCTAGGTTAACAGCAAGCCTTTTGTTTGGCATCTGGCAGGATTAACCTATGACAAAACTATTAAATTTCAATGCATAACTGAAGCTGTGTGACTCCTTCTTTCCAGCCAAGGTGGAGGAATTGAGCATTGCTCCCTTGGAATAGCCATTAGAGCCTGCTTTGTGGAAGAAGAACTGGATATGATTTACTTTAGGTGGAAAGAAAGAAGTAAACACTGCCATTTTCTAGGATCTGACTGTTTTAATCATTCAACTGCTTGATGAAAGCGTTGTTATTTTTTCCTTTTTTTTCTTCTGTTAAAAGAAAACAATGGTCACTCAAATATGCAGGAAAATGCTCACAAAGTGAAGCAGGATCAAGCCCTTCAGATAAAATCAGAGGAGAAAATCTGCAATTCATCTCAGACTTAGCTTAATGAAGTCATGAGCTCTTCTTTTCCACAGATGTTTGTAAGCATGTGCAGAATAACAACTCTGCGTATTTAATAGAGAAAGCTGAGAATCTGAGGCACTTACATGGACATCCAGAATCAAGTTCAATCTGACCAGAAGGGAAAAATCTGGGATATGGAGGGATTCAAAATTGAAAATTTTGACTTGGATACTGAAGTTCTTTTTTAATCTCTTTTTAATCTGCAATTTATTCTCATTTTTGGAAAAACTTATTGGGAGATTGGTAATTGCAAGGACTCTTATAGTTTTCATTACAAATCCATAGACAATATACAAATTATTTGGAATGGCTCAAATCATTTTATGAAAAATAAAAACAAACCAAAACAAAGCAACTTTTGGAGGATTGGTGTAGTGTTTTAAATATAACTGGAAATGTTCTGTTGAACATGTTTTGATTCAGTATGAAAACTGCAAAAACTAAAGCATTAAATCCCATGCTATGATCAGATATTTGTGACAGGTAATGCCTCAGGTGCTTTCATAGCTGTCTTAAAAGCTTTCTCATCTTCATCTGCAAGCTACAAACTAAATTCTCTGTTGAGTGAGTAAAAACTTACATTTTTCAACTTTATTTTGGAAAATGAATGGGCATGAAAAAACTAACTGGAAAAAAAACCTATTCCAAACAAATATGAGTATCCTCTAGCATTAATTCTACAGTTAGTCCAAAGCCACTGACCAGTACTATTGGCTCCACTATGTTTTGAATCAAGCACCTAACATATTGGTCTTTTTCTCCCTCATTGTAAACAGAAACAGAATTTGCCTCCTTGTGCTTGCTTTGTATATCTGCCATTCTTCAATAAAGGATTACAAATCCAGACAGTAAACTAATTAAACCATCTCAGAAAAAAATAGGAATAAAGAAAATAAAATTCTTTTTTTAATGTTTACGTTTGTGTTATACATTCTGAACAGGCTCTTGGAGTATGCACCAGTTATTATAAAAATGTAACCCTGGGAGGATAGATTGGTAAATGATTTCTGCTCATTTGCACTTGTTTCAAAGGTGACTCCATCACCACTATCTGAAAGACGCTCTGCCCCTCAGTAAAAAATGATTAGAGCTAAATGAATCCCAAAGGTTTGCCACTAATACAGAACAAAGGCATAAGAATGAGAGCTGTGGCTCAAGATCTATTTTTTATACCAGCATAATTTTTTGCTTCACTGATCTATCACTAAACAACAGCTGCTAGGGTAGAGACTTACTGCACTGTAGGAACGTTACCAAATCCTTTAGTGACTGGTCGCATTTGTTTGCCTCAGGCCTTCAATAAAGTCAGAAACTTGTGAAGAAGGACTGACAGGTTAGTGTCACCTTATTTCTGTAATGGATTCGAAGATGCTAAACACATTGGAATGACAGTCTGAAGTAAGTCTGAATTTCTAAAGAACTTATATTGTGATCTAAGCATATGTGGCCAACCACTGCTGAAAGTGTAGGTTGTGGGAGAAAGGAGAAAGAAAAGTGATTAAAATTCAAACAATTTGGGTTTTTGTATATACTGTCTTAGAAATTAAACTTTTGCTGTATTTATAAGATGGGGGGCAGGGGGGGAGTCCCAGTTATGAGAGACCAATGTTCTAATTTCTGGATGATTGAAACAGCCTTCCTATCACTTTCTAGGCAGAAAATATCATAACAATTGTAGCATATAAAGCATGTATAATTGGAAAAAAAAGAGATTTTTATTAGATGCTATAAGACCATATGCGTGTATATATATATAACAAGATTAAAGTAAAAGAAACAATGTGGATTGTCTAGATCTCCACTGAAGCTCAGTATTCTTTTAATTAAAAATCACCTTTTTGAAGATGATTATTAGGTCTGTAGAAAACACAAGATAATTGTAACCCCCCAGTACGAGAACTGTATTAAGTAACTCGAAGAAGGTATAAGAAATGTTATGGCTTTTTTTTTTGAAGAAAGTGACCATAATGAGTTATGTAGTTCACACATGATAATAAACTACAAAGTTATTAACTTTATGTATGTGTAATACCAAACTGATAAAATGCATGAGATGCAGGAGCTCTTACTTTTCCTTGTAAAAGTGAAGTTGTAACAGAAACAGAAGGAAGCTTTCTTTTGCAAAGACTGTAAAAAGGTTTAGTTTCCTCTACAGTACTAGAGAAGCCCAGTGATGAGTCAAGAGGAGTAAACATTTATGAATCTGTGCAATGTCCCCGAGGATGTCAAATCATCCTGTTCTTCATTACTTTTTTTGCTCCCACCAGATGCTTTCATGTTTCTTTTTGATATTGAGGGAGTTTATTCCTGTTTTTAAATATTCTTATCATTTAAGTGCATTGAGCTAGCTCTGAAGAACTTATGGCATTCAGTTTTGCTTGGAGATGTATGTCACATGACTGAATGGCCAGCTGAGGTGTATTTGATCCTATTTCCATGTATAATGGCAGGAACTGTTTGACCTCTTGAAGCCCTTTCTTATCAGGGCCAAAAGAGCACCAATAGGCCTTAATGGCCCTGCACAACCAAAATGCCCATGGGCCCAGCAGCTCCACCTTATTAAGCTCAGACCTAGGCTATCAGCTCCTGCCTGAGCTGTTCTGGGAAGTGCTAGGCACTAGCTCAGCCCTGGCAATTTCTCTCTGTATCTGGCTCTGGACCTTGCTGATCCAGACCTTGACCTGCCGACTGACTTCCTGGCTTGATGTGGGACCTGTCTCATCACTATGGATCTGTCCGGTGATCACTGGGCTGTGTCTTGCCCTGGTTACCATCACTGAACCTGATCATCACCTGCAGATTGACTTCTTGACTTGACCTCAGGCCTGGCTAGTCAGAAGAAACTTGCTTGATGACCTGGAATCTGGGAAAATCCAAATGGGCTCAGGTCAGCCCTGCTCATCTTGCTTTTGTAGATGGCAGGAGAGGGGCCGGGGTGGTAAGGCCCCTTGCCTGCTGCCTGCGTCATAGCTCCCCATCCTGCAGGGACCCTTCCTGCTCCCTGAAACAGTTTCACTCAAGAGGTGAAATGCAAAATCAGACTGTTCTATATTTGCACCTTGTATTCTGCAGTTCTTATACTGGACTCTAACTCCAAGGCTCTGTACCAGATGCCGGTACCGGTTAACCATCTATATCTGCATAATTTTGGAGAAACTGGAAGATAAATGGGATTAACCCAAAATTCTTCTGAGTTATCCAAAAAGATAATTTCCCAACTTTTCTTAAACTTAATGGCCTGGCAGATAGAGCCATAAACAGAGCAAATGCAACATGAAGGTCAGTCTGAAACTTGTGTCCCTTTTTTGCAGTTTTCAGCAGATGATTAGGAAACTTTGTTGTAAATTGCAAAGATTTATTTTTTATTTAAAAGGTTATTTAAGTTTATTTTCATAAATAAAAAGGTCTGGTGAAAGACAACCATATGAACACTAGGTTCACATGGCTGCTGGATCAACTGTTCAGCTTCATTGGGTAGCTGGGTAGAGAGTACTGCCTCCAAACTATACAAAGAGTACTAATTTTTGTCTTCCAACTCAAATTCTAGTACAATACAGTAAAAAGCAGTGATTACTTAAATACTCAGAAGGCAGAATACCAGTATGAGAATACTTGTAAAGAGACGCATTTGTGCATGCTGTAGACTTCATTTAAGGAACTGACATTTATACATAGGAGACAGTAAGAATTCAAAAATAAAATACAATACATTGGAACTGCCCAAACAAAAATGGGTTTGATATCATTTCCTCAATTATTTCTAGGTGTCAGAAACTCATCTTTCATCCACATTTTAGTCAGAAATCAACTTGATGTCTGTTCTAAATACAGAAAATATGTGATAAAAGTAATTTTTGTTTGAATGTTTTTCTCATAGCATTTCTCCAAGAAATTGCCATATCCATAAGACCAAAGAACAGACCTGAAAAATCTATCTCCAGAAGATACAGAAACATAAAGTGCTTCTAACTAGAAAGTCCTCCAGCAGAAGTGCTGCAGATTTGGCAAGTTGCTTGTTTCACTGTGGAGATCTGCAATGAAACAAACAAGAAGATTAAAACAAACACACAAATCTGACAGTACATTATATTTGTGGAATCCTCCTCTTGGAAGAATATAAACAGATTTGGAACCCCATGAAAAACTGAGATAGGCAAAGTGATGAATAATTGGTGGGAGAACCATGCCTGTGGAGGAAGGATGTTTGGCAGCCTGAGTACTTCCATTTCCCCATGTTCCAACATGGTTGTGCTGCTCAGAGTAACAGTGTGCACAGATGTTAAGCTTTGAAAATTAAAAGTGTATGAAGAACTCTGAAGTTCAGGTTGAAAGCTCAGAATATTTTGATGTTACAGTTCCTCTTGTCACATGAAGCATTCCCAAAGTCTTCAGCAGTGCTTGACATATTATAAAAAAAAAGTTTACCTGGAAAAATGAAATTTTAGGCTTGCCACTGCTTTGACACAAGAAAGCTTATTTCAGTCAAAAAGAGCCATAGCTCTGCAATAGTGGCACTTCAAATATAATTTTTGAGATACAAAAGCTATGAGAAAAAGAGATTGTGGGGATGCAATCTATGAATGATTTCTTTCCTTTTAACTTATGCAGTCCCAAGGCAGAGATTAAGACTTAGTTTGTAGCTGAACTTCCTTTCTCAAGTACAGAACTTACAAATGTTTGTTCAACTCAGACTCAATAAATGCATTATAAATGGTATTTACAAACTTGTTTATTCTTATTCCTACCACCTCATCTTACATAATTATCATATGAATTCTTTCAAGTCCTTACAGAATGTCTGCAAACAATATAAAGAGCAGTGACTACACCTCAGCATTCATAAGCTGGAAAAACTCCTACAACCAGTCACTAAGCTATCTCTTAGAGAGTGGAAAGGGAGCTAAAAGGGTAAGATGATATAATTTTAAAAATCCTTTACCCATAGCAAGGCTACTCTATCTCTCAGACATCACTGAATCTTACTTTTTATGACCTGATGTTGACTGTCAAAGATTGTAAACAGATCTTGTATAACATTGCCTCTCTTTTCATTTCTTGTTCATAGATGTGTAGTAACACCAGAAGAAATGGAGGGACGTGAGAATGACTGTAAAATGAGTATGGAAAATCAAACATTTTTCTTCCGACTTTGTGATTATTTTACAGTTTTTCCATTTGAACTCTGGCAAGTTGCATACAAAATCATAATAAGGAAGGCCAAAAAAAGGTTTGAAGTGCAACCTGTTTAAGGCATAAAAGCTAAAAGTAAAAGCTTTTTCAAACACATAAAAAGCAGAAAGCATGCCAGAGTTGGTAGGGCTGGCAAATGATCAAGGAGTGAAAAGAGAACTCAGGGAAGGTTAAGACCTCAAAGAGAAAAGCTAAATGGACTCTTTCCGTCAGTGTTCACTATGAAGGAGATTAGGGAGATTCTTGACATTAGGGCTATTCTTTACAAATTAAGAGTTCTGGATTTGCATCAATATGAATTATCAATAAAAGAGGTTTCGGGGGCGGGGGCGGGGGTGGGGGGAAGATTATAAAATAATCAAAAACCTGATAGTACAAGAAACTATTCACCTGAAAGTTCTATAAGGGGTTAAACATTAAATTGCTGAACTCACAGAATGATGTGCTATCTATCAGCTAAATCATCTTCAACAACTCAACAGAAGGTGATAAGTGCAACATCCATTTTTAAAATGGGACCCAGGGATGATATCATGAGCACAGATGAGCAAGTCCGACCTCTACACTAGAGAATATTTGTAGGAATCTGAATAAAGAACAACATTTCTAAGCAAATAGGTAAATACAATATATTTACATAGAGTAAACCCAGCTTTATTGATCCATTTGAGTCCTTTAATGGACTACAGAGGCAGGTACAAAAAGGTGATCCAGGGAATTATTTTAAAATATATTTATTTTAACAAGATCCATTACTAAAGGCTCAGCAGAGAACATATATGGCAAAGGATAAAGGAGAAATTTCTCTTAAGGACTACTGAAAGTTTAAAAGATGGGGTATAATGGATAAGAAGACTTTTTATCATAACAGAAAGGTACCAATGGGTTTGTAGAATGATTTATGCTGAGACGTATTCTATTCAACATATGTGGCCGAGAAGAACAACAACAGAATGATGAGGTAAAAGAAGTTTTCTGATTATGCAGAATTATTCAAGAAAATGAAAAATAAGAGTGATGTATAAAAGCTGTTGAAGAACTTCCTAATACTAAGGGTAATAAAATAACAGTTAAATACTGATAAGTATGAAGAAATGCCAATGGAAAAGTCAACATCAATAGCTCTATATATATATGCACTAGCTAATTTCACTCAGGAGGCAGAACTTCATTTCACTTTGGGTTGTTCTTTGAATATGTTCAAATCGAAAGAGGTAAGTAGAGCATTAAAAAACTGAAAAGGAAAAACATCACTATGTCACTACATAAATTAGTCATGATCCAACAATTTTGATTACTCCTGCTTAAAATATAAAGTAGAATCAAAAAAAGGTATAGACAGGCTGACATTACTGATAAGACCTGTGAGACAGCATCTATACAAGAAATTAAATAGAAAGGTGAGACTAAACTTCTTCATATGGGAAAAGAAACTCCCTAAAGGGTCTGTGATAAAGATTTATCACAACATTGCTATTTTGAAAAATCTATTATAACACAAATGATTGAAGGACTACTCACTAAATTCCTAAGGAGAAATAATATATAGCGTAACAGAAAAAAAAATAATGTTTTTTTCATGCAGTCAGAATTATTCATCATCTGTTATGAAGCACAATAGTTCTGAATTCTAGAGGTATTTAAAGATAAGATTTGTATATATTACAGGGCTATATAAAAGAAAAGATCATATTTCAGCTGCCCTATGCCATAGACATGCTACTGGCCAGAACTGTAAATAGGATACTAAATGAATCAGACTTTTGGTTTGGCATGGTTTTATTTTTGTACTCCCCAAAGCCAACAAATATTAATGCCACCTCTTGAAGTTCATTCACATACACAAGTAACTTTAATTTGGATTAATATTTTTCTGACTGCATTAGAGGAGTAAGAAACAAATTACAAACCTTACTCCAATTGCTTCTTGTCTTAGTAAGAAAAAATTTTGTCTCTTACTAGGTTACAGGATTTGCCTGCCCCTGTCTGTTTTCTCAAATCTTAGAAGTTCTTTACAAACTATTTGCTAGTATGTAAGAGGAAAGACATACTGTACTTTCATCCAGATAAAGGACTCCAAATGTACAGATTGCTGGTAGAGTGTTGAAGCAGCCACTATTACATTGGGGGAAAATAATATCTTTTCCTAAGTGGGTAAAAATAGTTATTTTTATTTGCATTTTTCAGTCATTTGATTGTTTTGGACCAGAAGAAGTAACTGTAATCAGTTGTGTTCCACAAAAGGGAGCTGCAAATCAGAAAAACACAGTTATCAAAACTTCCTCAGGATGGTTACCAATTTGTTATTGAATAGAAATTCATTAGGTTCCTCAGTGGCATAGTGTACATAACAGTGAGTTACTGAAATTACAGAATATGTGTTTGCAAGTATACAATCAAGATGCTTCTTCCATTCTGGTTATGAATCCTCACTCTAGAATTCTCTGAAGTGCTGTTAGTGAACAGAATGCATGCTGCAGGGAAAGTCAGAGGGATTTTGTTACTGGTTTCTTTGGGCCAATATTCTTTGGGCCAACATTCTTTGTGCTTGCAAACATTGACCTTCTTTATTTTAGAAGCACTTTTACAAAGTATTTGTGTTTTGCAAAGCTATTTATTAATTTCTGTATTGAGGGTTTTTCCCCCTATAAAGTGCATTAATGCATCCTTATCTTCAATTGGCATTTGTTTTACTAAAGTTCCCTTCCCTTTTGGTATATATAGATGGTATGCAGGGAAATGGTGAAGATTTTTCTTCATATTACAGTTCTGTAGCTCTTTTGATTGCCCTCTGGTTTCCACTACAATCACTGGCAGCTGAGCATGAAATCATGCTGCTGAGTGAAACATGGTGGCTTCCTCATAAAAGAATTCTTGATTACATTTCTTTTACATATTTATTTATACATTAGAGAGAACATGAGGAACAGAATGCCAGTCAGTGAGCTACATTCTGATTGGCAGATAGCCTTGTACCACTGAGCAGCACCTGTGCCTACACAATGTTTACAACAAATCAAGCCTTCGATGAAAATTAATTACCCAACCTAAACGTTGGAAAGGCCAAGTGACACTGATTGGGAAATCAAAGCAATAGCTGGAATGTTATCTGCTCCCTTCTCTAAAGTCGCACAGCATTCTCATTATGGCATTTTTCAGTTTTAGGAGAGGAAGCTGTATTTCATGAACAGCCTCAGTTGCAAAGTATGACTTGTATGTGGCAAAATCTGTGACTCACAACTTTGTAGTACAACTCTTTAATGCTGTTTGTTTACTGCTATTCAAAGAATAGGGTTAAATGATTTTAGGTATTGATTTTTGAAGCAAATCATATTAAATTATACCAGCAATTCACTTTTATCTTCCTAAAAAATTCAATACAAATTGGGTCACTTCCACTGACAGACATCTGAATATACATTCTCATTTGGTGATGATTGTATCACTCACTGAACACCAGCATTCCAGAGCACATTCAAATACAGTTACATTTCCTGATTTTTCTTGACCCCTAAGGAGACAATGGAAAAAAAAAAAAAAAAACAAAACAAAAAAAAGCCAAACCAAAAACCCCACTAGAATTCAGAGAATAGGCAAGAAATCACAGAGGTTTTGCAGCTGTGGATGGATTGCTTTGACTTGGATACACAGTAATGCAGAAAATATTTGCTCCTTTCAGGCATTCCAGCCTGCAACTTTGTATACATATGGTCTTTAAAAAATATTTTCATGTTCTATGTAAGCATACAACATTGTAAGTCGCTACACAGATACTAAATTCCACACATTGTTGACCTGTTTCTGCAACTACTTCCATATCTAAACCACCTCAGTAAAGAACCATTTAAATCAATCGAATTTCCTTGCAGGATAAGACTCCGTAGATCACAATCTCATTTGGTAGAAATCTCCATCGCTTCTTGTACACTTATCACATTTTTAAATAAAACATATTTGCCAGAAGTTTAATGAAATACTGAGTTTTTAAAATAAATGATACCAATATAATAGTGGATGGTTTTTTTGAACACAATTTTAATGATCATTATAATAGTCTTTCTGTTTTAATGTTGTGACAATCCATTTCAAGCTGTTCAGTCAAAATACGTATAGAAATTTCCAGTCCTTGCAAAGATTATCACACAGAATGGTTGGGAGGGGGCAGAGGAAGGTCTAAATTATCGGAAAAGAACAGAATACAAAAATACCATAATATGTGCAGCTCAAATGAAATCTTGACAGCTGCTCTTCACAAATATTGCTGACATGGTTTATATTACATTAAAATTCAGAATTACTGCATTTTCAACAGTTTCTCATTTCACAGCTGGCATTTCATGTTGTAAGCATCCTGAGATTTGCAAAGCTGTATGTAGTGTAAAAATATTGTTTTAAATAGACAATTTCATAAGCATGTTTACTAATTGCTACATTTTAGCAACGTAAAATGTAAATATACTGTGTGTTCCAGAAGTTAGAGTGCTTTACATAAGAAAAGGAGCTGAACCTAATAGCTTCAGTTTCATTAAACTTTCATAAAAGTCACTAGAAAACAAACATTTTTATGCAAATTTTAAAAGAATGGCATAATTTATGAAGTTACTTTTGCAATGTCAAAAATACAATGTAAAATACACAAAGAATGGTACTGATACTGGTTACTAGAAGATATAGCAGCTATTAACCAGACAGACCACAGAATCTTAATAAAGCACTGCTTTCTAATAATGTTTAGATGGGATTCATTGTGATATTTTCTAAAGTGATATAAAACAAGCCTAGCACAAAATGCAAATGCTCTATTCCAGCAATGTTTTTCTAAGACCTGCAGAAATGATGGAAAGTGCAGATTTCCCAGGAATTAAGTCAGTATTTTATACATTTCATTTCATGCTTCTCTATTCCAGTCTTCAGAAGGAATACAGCATACAACCTATATTTCTGCAGATCCTTGTGACATAAGGCATGCAAAATCATCTGCATATAAGTAACTTGGAAATTTTGGGTAAGTCCACAGGATTTAGTGGAATTCCTTAAATATAAAATTAGTCAGAGAAAAAAATGCACTGCTGTTTCCAAAGCTTTCTCCCTTTTTACATAAGCCACTATTATCAGCTCAAAGTCTGGAATAAACTTGTATAATTCACATAATGTTTTTAAAACAGTAACAAGACACACGTTTGAACTTTATCCTAAAATCTGAGGTATTGCAGAATATTTCTTGATAAAGCTAAAAGAATCAGAATAAAGTTGGAAAAATGACTCCGAGCCTAACCCTGTTTCCTTTTTCAAGCCTTCTACTCTATCTATAAGAAAGAGTTGGCTCTTGACTGTGTAGAGACCATGTCCTGATACTGACACTGACATCATTCTCAGTTCTTTCACAGATTTTGTATTACAAACAACCATGGAAAGAGGCTCTGGTAGCATCACCAGCAACTCAGTGTCTTCCTCCAGTGACCTTCTCAGACAAGTTCCTTCTCTTCCCATCTATTCCCCAAATAATATGTCTTATTCCCATATTATTTTTGGCATCATTGCAGGATATTTTTTTTCCTACTAAAATACAAATGTTTGACTAAATTTTTTCATAGTCTGATTTTTTTTTCCATAGTCTGACACTATTTCTGCATAGTAATAGTAAAGATGCCTGCCATTTCTTAACATCATGTCTTCAGATTTTCCTTGTAGTTCTGCCAGGGGGAAGGTTTGCTTGGATACAACTGATGTTCAGTAGCCTCAGCATGTCCTCAGTAGGTCATATAAAAATTAGACAGCTAGAAACCCTTTTGGCTAATCTTTCTGCATATGTGTATCATAATCCATCCATGCTTCACCTTATTCATATTTTTATTATTATTTTTGAATCATATTTTCAAAATGGATTTCCCTTAAGATAATGCAAACCCCATCCATCAAAAAAAAAAAAAAATGTCTTATGTTCTGTATCAAATGGGACATGTGCAAAACCAGGATCTGAGCACCAAGAAAGTCTAAACCATGATAAATGAAATAATTCTTTCATTTAGAGCATTAGGCAAAGGCTGCACCTCAGCAACCACTTGCCTAAATGAAGATTTGGGTTACTAAATGTACTGCATCCTCACAGAACTCATTCCAGAAGAATTCAAGTAAGCATGTGCTTGTAGAATATTGTCTTTTACAGAAGCTGGCACCTGGCTACGACCCTTCCAGCTTTTAGCTATGAACAGAAGTCAAAAGCATCTTGTTGCAGAAACCTAAGCGTTCTTTGCATGAAACTTTCAGAGACTTTCAGATACTCTGAGTAAAAAACTTCAAGACCCTCAAACTTTTAATACCTTAAGATATTTCAAAAAAAGTTCTAACAAATATTGATTTTAAAAAAGTGGTTACGTCTATTTCATTTCAGTCTCCAGTGCTGCACACATTAACACACATTTACTTTACTCAGAGAAGGAAAAGAAACTATTCCTGTGTGCTTGTAGGATGAAGACCTACAACATTCAGAAAGATACATTGTTATTCTCAGGGAGTCATTTCAATTTTTTCCAAGTTCTTCTCATACTTTGTACATCACGAACAGAGTTGATAATTGGGCTTTATTATGATTTGGAATAAGAGACATGAGAAATAGAAGAGTGATCAGAACCCTTTAAGATGTTTCTTGGAGTTTAAACAACAGTTTCCTAAGTGCTTCTTTCACTTCAAGAAGAACAAGAAGGACTGGCTGCAAGGGGGGTTTTATCATCATGCATTAAAGTGTAAGACTGTGGAAAAATTATAGTTAGAATAATTCTTCATCAGTTAATTTAAAAGACTTTTCATGTGTCCAACCACACTGGGTATATTAGACTCACAGGACCATTCAGGTTGGAAAAAACCTTAAGATCATTGAGTTCAACCTTTAACCTAACACTGCCAAGCCCACCACTAAACCATGTCCCGAAGTACCACATCTACACATCTTTTAATTACGTCCAGGAATGGTGACTCGATCACCTCCCTGGAAAGCCTGTTCCAATGCTTGACAACTCTCAGTGAATAATTTTTTCCTAATAGCCAATGTAAATCTTCCCCAGTGCTACTTGAAGCCGTTTCCTCTTGCCTATTGCTTATACTTGAGAGAAGAGACCAACACCCAGAAAAATATGGAATGCTTCAGGAATTTGCGTGTCATCCTTATGCAGGGGCCGTAAAAAGATCTAAAAAATACAAAACAGGAAGGAAGGTTGAAGGAGATAATAAATATTATCACAATAGTCAAGATTCTGTTATAAAGACTAATGACTTGATTGACTGCTGATGCTGAAAATCCTTTTCTATTTGTGTGAAGATGTATTCAGCCATTTTCACTTCATGTACGTATTTGTTTGAACTGCTACTGCTACTGAACTTCACCCAACCACAACAGCAAAAAAGGTGATAAAATATATACAAGTGAATAAAATGTCAGCTGGTTCATTGACTGTGGAAAATAAGCTATGTATATCTTAAAATGTGACACATATCAAGGTGTCTTAGAAGGTATTTTGAAACAATTTGTCTTATTAACAGCTGACAGTTAACAGCACAGTAAACTTTCCCTGAAAACATCACACTGTCATAAGAACTAATGCATATTTCTAACCACAAAATGATACTCTACATAATGAGTACATATTGTTCACTTAACAGAATTCCTATTCTTTATTTTTATACATTATCTATTTCAATTTCTTGAACAATTATACATAAAATCTGTAATTATGTTTTGTTAAATAACGGTCACAGTATAACTGGAACAATTAAGCATGGGGGTTATCTGTTGTGACACTTTTGCTGTGGTTACCAATACTATCTTCCAAAGAAATATTATTCTGTAATATAAAGTGTATTCATCAGCTATTAAAACACAGCAATATCAACAGAAAATGCTGCTGCATTTATGTGATATATGAAAAACTATAGGTAATAGCACAGTATGTGTGTGATGGATATCTTTCCCTGTAATGGCTCTTCACCACTTTGCCCACTTTCTTACTATGTTCATTTCAGCTTGTTCTGTTCATATGTAAAGCTCCTGGAAAGATATGCCATTTAGATTCTGTCTGGAGTTTTTAATCTGATAAGAATACATTGACAACACCTACAAGAATTCTGTAGTTCTATCATACGATCCTACAGTGTTTGACAAAACAGGTGTTTGGGGTTTTTTTTTATGCAGTATTCACGAGCAACAATGATGACTGATTATTAGACTACTTAGATGCCTTATGAAACTCAAAGGTCATGATTTTCTCTAACTTCACAAGGGGATGACACAGGATATATCCCAAGATGTGAAATGAAACTCCCAGTAAAACAAAAAAGGTAATTTTCAAAATTTTCATGATTTCACTTCTAATAGGTTCTCCATTCACTGTCCCCTCCAATAGAGTCTGATTCATAGAGAATCATTACTGTTTTGGAGTTAGGACTCTCTGTTCCTGAAGGAAGACATTCTTTTTTTAAGAAGAGAAATATGCCAGTTGCAGAAACTTCTGACCATTGTACTGATTTCCCTCAAGTCAGTAAAGATTTACATCCCTGAACACCTGCCTTTCATTCTTATTTCAGAAATGATATCAGGTTTTACATTACCCAGCTAATTAGCTTTTTGTATGTTTTCTAAAATAATCGGAAATCTTTCCATAAGCTTAATTATGCCAGTGTCTGAATATTTTCTCTTCTAGAAGGAAGAATAAGATTGGTAGAGGACATAATACAAACCAGGTCAGAGGTACAGACTGAGAAAATTATCTCCAAATATTCCCACATTTTTTCCACAGATTTACAGTCATACACCTACAAAATTTAATCCAGACTGTCTGGGCACATATGTATTTCTGTTTAAAACATAAATATCAGAGTAGAATGAATAAAGTATTTTCCATGAATATCATTTGATTTTTAACAGAAATTTTCTTCAATCATAACTGAGTGGCTGAACATTTCTAAGATAAATGGTTGCAAAAAGTGAGACTGCAAACTTATTATTTAAGAAAATTTTTCACAACATATATTGGGTCATTCAAAATTGTTGTTACCTAAATTCCAGTAAACGAATTTAAAATAGTGCTGTCTATTCAGAAAAACAAACAAACAACAATTATATGTCTTTCATGTTGTAAACATTGAAGCATAATCATAATTTCATTCATTTTATGAGTAACCCTGAACATTTCCTTCACTGCACAACCCCACCCATCTGAATTTGGAGGGTCTAATACTGTAAACAAGGTGTGCATGTTGCAGGAGTAAGGCCTCACATTCCCATACAACTGATCACTGAAACATGAAATAGCATCTACAACATTAGGTAGCCATAATCAAATGGTATTGAATCTTTTTTACAAAACCGGCTGAATTTGGAATGACTCAGAGATTGTCAGACCACACTCATGAGAATTTTGCAATCAGATAAAAACAGAAAGCAGAGGAATTATTTATTAGGACTCCAATGTTAGAAACCAGAAATCATGAGTTCTACTCCAAGCTCTACCACTGACCTTCTGTGTGACCTTAGGCAAATAGCTTTATCTTGTTGTGACTGTTGCACCACTGTTTTTTGCTGTCCTGCCTTGCTAGGTTTGAAATTTTTCAGCCAAAACATTGACTTTTCCTCCATGTTCATAGAACAGCCTAATATACCCTTACCCGATGTTGACTGGTGCCTTTAAGTGTTAGGGAAATACAAGTAAATAGTAAAAAATAGGTAAATAAGATTAAAGGCATTAATTTAGTTTACTTCAAAATCCTGTAGAGAATTATTCTTCACAGTACTGCAATGTATTGTAACTATACACTACGTATCTTTATCAAATGAAAGTTTCCGTGCTGTGATTTTAAATATAATTAAGGACCAAGATTTTTTCTAAGGAAAAGGTGTGAATTATTTCAGTGCTAGATTCACATAAGGCTTCATGGGTTTTTTGCGAAGTATTTCCCCTTTCTACACGAAATTTGAGGACAACGCACATTTGCCTGAGATTCCAACAGCTTTAAATAAACTCTTGGGGTTTCAAAAAATTCACCTGTCTGTGGAACATCAGTTAAACGTGTATTCCAATGATTTTTATGTGTCAGATTTATGTGATAAAACTGATATACTCTTAACCCATTGGACTAACTGTGCAGGTGCAGTATTAATTGTCAGATGATAGAGAGTGCTTAAAGCAAGACATGAGAAAATGGCTTCAGTATTTAATGCTTGGAATGACATAGATAAAAATCTCTGAACCAGGAAAAACTGAAGTCCCTAAGTTTATACACAGAATGGTTTCTATACTGAAGTTGATGTGAGACTGCTCAGCCTGTGATCTTGTAAAGACACACAAGTTCAGTGAGAATACTAATACATCTTTTAACAAATACGTACTAAACTGACTAGGAAAAAGAACCAAGTTATGGATATAGAAGTCCTCTTTTATGTTCAAGATGAAGATGATGGTCTACATGCCTACGTGACCTCAAAAATTCCCTTTAGGCTCCTATGCAGTTACTCTACAATCCTATAATAAAGCTATACAAACAATGGAATCTCTTACGACGTGTCAGGTAAATGTTTCCATATTAATTGGACAAAATCTGTAATTTCTATAGCAAAACTTTGCAAAAGTGCTTGTTACAGTAAAAGAGATAAGTTCAGTTAGTTATTAAAAAAAAAAATCTGGAGAAGAATTTAATGTGTTTCATGGTTTTATTTAATGTTAGAAAGGAATGTTGACTGATATTCACCAAATGTTAACAGATGTACCATGGCCACGCCTCTGTTGTTATTTTCCCCTGAGCCATGTAATTTAAGCACAGACATAAAATAAAAGATTATAAGAAAAAAATATCTCTTTTTTTATAGGACTTAACTGCCATACCCAGTATTTGTTATTTCTGTATTGTCTTCATCAGTCTGAGCTTGTCACATGTGTTTTAATACATGATTTATGGTTATAAATTAATTTTCCATTCTCATTTATAATATGGTGTCACATTTTATCACAAGCGCATTTAATCATCTCCTGTCTGCATATTAATGGTTACAAATATGATACCTGTATAGACCTAGCAACCAGTGGCTGTAACTGTCTCAGATTGCAATGGTTGAATGCTTTGAAAAATACTGATAAATAGAGAAGTTCAGACATTTTTATGTGTGTCTCCCCCTTTTTAATAGCCAAGATAAAATTCCACTGCTTTACTAAGGACTTGATACTTTTTCCCACTTGAAAAATCTTCTGCATGTACTTATCTGTCCTCAGAACAGTGTCAGTGCATAAAATTAAGCATGTATAAAGATTTTAAGAATTGGTACATAAAAGGCAAAGATAAAAAGATTATTGCTTCTAAAGGAGAAGAAGGATCAAATAGAAGAAACAGCAATATATGTCCAAATATAAGATAATTAAAAAAAAACAAAACCAAAACCAACATACAGCGGTTTGTTTAAATTTTCTTGGTCAAATTTTGCTAGTAACAAGAGCATATATTTATTTTCAGGGCAACATTTACAAGGAACTGAAAATCTTCAGATAGTAACATTTAAATGCAACATTTAAGTACAACTTTTAAATTCATTTTCCTGAGTAAAGAAGTCTTCACTATTGTTTAGTCCATGTCTTTATCTTAGATCTTTTGTAAATATGTGTTTGAGAAATTTTGATGTAAACATTTCGGTTCCAATATTTTAGAAGAATATGAGCTGCAGTAACATCAACTATTTTAATAGGGAAAAGAAAAAAACAACCAACTGTGCAAGAAAACATCAATTAAAAATGCATGTAAATTCATGTGGCTTGCAGTACTGCAGCAAGCATCATTATAGTGCCAATTTTTTGTTTATGCTGTCTGAATGCTTTCTGAATAAACAAAACAAACAAACGACACCCCCCCCCCCCCCCCCCCCCCCCCAATTTAAGGTCTACATAGGGACATTTAGGGCAACTTATTTGAAGCTGTCAATGCCAATTGTGTCAACTTCATAGACAGAGAGTTTGAGCCTACAAGAACTAGCTTGTGAGCATTTTTATTTTTAATTACTTTTAGTGGAATATTTGACATTTTTTGTGCATTCTGTCCCAAGCAAAGGAATGTAGCATACTCTGTAACCGACAAGTGTGTGCAGCTGACAAGCCAAAAATCTTGTACTGTCAGTCACGTGGTATGTGTGGAGCTTTCTGCAAAACAACAGAAACATAAATGATTCTTGGTATGAAGAAAGAATATAGACCATATTTGTCAGAAGGCAAAGATAAAAATGATTTAGATACATGACAGATCAAAACCACTAGGATATTATTTTTATTTTAATCTCCAAAATAGAAGCCTTTCAAACCACCTTATAAATATAAGTGCAGGAAGTGCACATTCTGAGAGCATGCAGAAGACAGGTAAACATGTATTTGCAATTACTGAAGTTCACGAAGTGCACCAAGTTCAGCTGTGAGTAGGCAAAATTCCAAGTTAAGTAGATAGTGTTGCCAAAATTCAGAGTTCAAATTGCAAGGAATTAAGTGTCCTGCATGTTGAAAAGTATAACAAGATCATCTTAGAGTCAGTTCCATAAAATACATCTGATGACCTTTGCATATACATTGAGATTCAAGAACATTTTTCTATGTATTGATCATTATAAATATAATTGTGGATCAAGCTAGAAGGTGAATATATACTCATTGCATTGCTTACAATAGTTTTGTCAAAGTTTTTAGTTAACAAAAATAAAAATGTCAAATATGTCATCAATATGGTGAGAAACCCCATATACTAAGACAAAAGATCTCTGTAAAGAAAAACAGGTTCTGAATATAAACAACTCTGTTTTCTTTACCAGGAAAGGAAGACCAAAATAGAAGGCATTTCATACCAGCATCATCTGAATGCAGGAAGATTAACATGGTTTTGTTTTTCAGAGTGATAAATTTTTGCTACTGTAATCAACCATATGGTCTACCTGTCTTGGAAAAGTCCATTTCCCAGATAGCTATTCATATTTCACTTGGCTCCAGTCAGTTTTTGGGACCTTGACCATGACAAGTTAATACTTGCTTTGCTTACTCAAACATATGGAGCTTTCTGTCTCTCACTAAACTCTTCCCCTCTCCTCAAATAGTTTCTATAGCTCTCTTCTCTATAATCTCGGTTTCTTTAATGCTTTGAAAAAATGAAGGTCCAAGCTTAACATGCAATATTCTACCATAAGTCTTACCAGTGACATACAACGTGCTAAAAATCAAGCTTTTACTACTTACAATTATTCTGCATGAAACTGTAATTAACTGATAGCAACAGTGGACTGTCATTTACTATAATTACCAGCCAGGAGGTTTCAGAGACAGGGAAATGAATAGACTCAAAAGTCTTGGTTTCCATCTCAGTTTCTAAATAAGATTAGAATAAGAATGAGTCTTTTGGTGTTGATATCTATAGGCACTATAAATGGTCCAGCTTGACCTAATTGCAACTTGAATAATACACAATTTTTAAAAGCCAGGCAACTTTGCCAACAGTGAATGCTTTCATCCCAAAATGTACTTCATCTGTCAAAGATCATGTCTTAGTTTTGAAACATAAACTGTTAACCCTTTTTAAAGGAAAACATTGTCACTCTCTTTTCTGGAATAAAACAGTACATTCCATAATAATTATCACTTTGGAAATTACTTCACCATCTTGACAATTGTCTAATATAAAGGGAAAATGGGATTGCAGAGAATTGTTCTCTAGCAGAATTTTCATGCAAAAATATTGGCTAGTACTCTACCAATTTTTGAGGTTATAAGCAAATGAAAACAGAAACTTTCATGCAAAAGCCGGTAACTGTAACAACAAGCACCAACACCAGCTCTATCTTTAAGGTCATACCAAGTTAAATAACATACAATACCTGAAAAGCACTTTTGTGTGTGTGTATGTGTGTAAGCTTTTCACACTATTCCAAAGTGTGAGAGGCCATTCATGTCACACTGTTCTTGAAGAAAAATGGAACTTTTTAATTACACATGATTCAGAATGTGCTACTCATATCTGTTTGTCTTTATCTGTATCACTTCTTTGGGATTCATCAATGTCAGTGATGTGAAGGTATTTGTGTTCAGAATAAAGGGCATAAAGACTAACCTCAGTTTTTACCATATCTGAGTTTATTCATGTTTACTTAATGAAGGTATCTGTGCATGATCAATCACGTATCACAGCTGTTATCTACTCCAAATATAGAGGAAAGATAACTGACAGTTTTAGCAAGCAAAGGTTGTTTGAAATGAGTTAACAAGTCCTGGCTTTTCAAGACCCTTCTACAGTATCATTCAGAAACATACATTCCTGTTTGGGGCCAGCAGAAGACAAATAACAACACCTCCCACACCCAAAATCTACAGGTTAAATGTTTTCTCCATGATATGTTTTGTATACTACAGTACTGCACTGCAAAATATCCTCAGGAAGAAACTGTATCTCATTCCTGAAAACAAAACAAAACAAAACAGAACACAACATGTATGTGATACCTACTTTTCCTTAATCTAGTTACACTGTTTCAGAATTATCTCTGATATCTTTTTGTGTAAGAAGTATATTTGCGATAAATAGGATTTTTTGAAATTAAAAATGCCTCATTAAAATATACATTTCAAAGTGTAACAATTCTTGACCAGTATCCTTATTTGTTCTCACCTATCTGACCTCTCCAGTCTCCTTGAAGCTTATTCCATCCTTCAGTTCTTAAGCCTAACTCTAACTGGTCATCACTCTTACATTGCTATGGATCAAGTGATTTCACTTTAAATTACTACTGCTTTGATCGTGTATAGAGGATGTTTGAATCAGCTGCAAAAATTTACAGAACTCCAGCTCTGTGAATAGGCAGCAGCAATGAGGACATGTCGACCAGATGATGATCAGAGACCCTGATCACAGTTCAGTCCGCCAAAAGAGTTACGGAGAACAGTCATTGCTTAAGAGAAAACTAGCTCATCCACTTATTAAAAATCTTCTGTTGCCTCCTTCTTTCATAGACAGATTTTATTTTTTCCTTTCAACTGATTTTTTTTTTTGGGTTACCTTCCTAACTTTGATTTCTACTACAGTGTGTACATTGCCAGAATAACCTCACTGAAAATGCCTTTTTGCTCTATATTTCCAGCTAGCTGACCTCTGAGGAATAATCCTTATGAATTATTCTACCTATCCTACCGCAAACAAGGGCATATTTCACTGGAGGTGTAAAAGCCTGTTTCAGAATAACAACAAAACCAGCAATCTATAGCATGCACACTATGAGATTGAAGATATTCTGGGTCAGCTCACCAGGTGCAGGAGAACAGAAATGACCCCAGGCTTTTCACAGATATGTAGAGATTATTATGAACTGCAGCTACATCACCCAGGTTGCAGGGAAGAGATCACTATGATCACATCGCCCTTCACCTGTACTGTGACATACCTGTGACACAACAAAGTGTATCAGAGCACTTCTGACAAGTCAATTAGGAATGCATTTAGTAGGAATTCTCCAATCAGATGAACTCTTGAATGAAAGGACTAGCTTTGCGCTGACTTTGGGTACATGGATATAATTCCCAATGGGGAAGAGGGCATCTCACACTGGTTTTCTTACAGAAAATAGGACTGAAACATTTCTGCCCCTCATAGCATGACCATTGTGGCCTCAAATGCAATGAGGAATATGCAGACATGATTACAATTATGATGTGTGGAAATATTTTAGCATCAGCATGGGGCAGTGTGACTCCTGGAAATTCGCTATCTCTACTTGTTTGCATAAGAGCAAAATCCAGCATGATACCTGTTGTACTGGTTAGTGCTAGTCAGAGCGGAAAAGGAAAAAAATATAAATGTCAGTGGAAAGGAGATGCAACCTGGATCTGGTGAATCTACATGTTTTAGAAAAATGACAGTGGAATAGAGGAAGCACAAGAGAGTTGCTCGTATGACAGTTACATTTGACGACATACGCATGTGTCAGCCTGTTAGATCAAATGAATAAAGCTACACGAGAACGTCACACCAAGTTTTCTTTTTTGTTGATGTTGCTTCTTTCCCCAGAAAACATGGTGCAGGCTAGCTGAATCAGCTGGATAATTATTTTTAGCTGACTGCATTCTAGGTATTTAATCATACTATGCCCTTAACCTAAGACATTCTCACTTCTGAATGACTACATAGCATGGTTAGACCACTGCTAAGATAAACAACTAACCCCAATTTCCCTAGAAATACACATCCTTCAAGGTTAAAAAACGGATAGTATATCAGGCATCATAAGTTTTGCATTTCAACAGTGTTCATAGTTTTTATAATTAGTTTAAATTTAATCCCCCCAACTCTTTGTTAGAACTGCATCTTCAGCCTTACTAATAGTTGAAGATTACAAAAGTCAACATCAAAAGGTTGAAAACTATTAAAAGTGAAGATAAAACTGTTATGACCAAGCTAATTTCAAAAATGGATACCGAGATATGGTGTAAAGAAACAGCAAACTGCAAGGAGACTCATGTACTTAGCAGATCAAGGGTGGATATACCATGGCTAATCATAACACTGTACAAATACTCAAACCACTTCACCAGCCAAGTTTCCTCTATGCTGCTACAAATTTGACCTGTGTAATTCAATTACATTTTTAATCCTGTAATAAGAGGTTATTGGTATGACTAAAAAGAAAGCATGTTTTCATTTTGGGCATAAATCTTAAAAATGTAAAACACTGCAAAAGGAGGTATGCTGTTATGTCATTCTTGATATAGATAGCAAAATTTTTGCAGCTGCTTTTTTTTTTTTATTTTAGAAATACCTCTATATCAAATTCTGTAGTTTGCCAATTTTTCATATTTTGGGGGGGGGGGGGGGCGGAGGGGGCAAAGAGGAGAGATGATTTTGTGTCAGAATCTCAGAATCATCTTTAACTGAGAGAATATTTAACTTATTTTCTTTATCTTACACAACAATCAAGTAGTAAAATAGTCATATACTGCTAAATCCTGAAATGTTTCTTTCCGACATAAAGATGATTTTTTGAACTTGTAAAGACTTACTCTGCTGACAATCCTCCTGTGCACTGAAAGTGTTACAGGGTCTTTATTACACAAGAAATTTTTCTTTTTTTAATTGGCAGTTAGGGAGATCTCTGGCCCTGTCTAACAGCAGTAACAGAATCTTCTTATATGATCCAGGGTCTAAGCATTTCTCACACCCGAAAGTATACAACATTACTTTAGTATCCATTTCTAGATTCCTTATTCAGAAGTGCTGCTAACGCCAATGATAACAGTGTTTCTGAATAAAGAAACGCTGGTAACAGCACTCACAGGCTTAATCAACCCACTTACTGTTTACATTTCTGTCATAATTTTTCATATTAAAACAGACATTCACAGGAAAAATAGCTGATTGTTACATGATATGTGATCTCCATATATTTTCCACTTCTGAACACAAGAACTAATAGAACAAAAGAAACCTCCAACAAACCAAACAAAAAATACCATGCATTTTGGACAGATACTGCTTTTTAAACCTCATCCACCATTTCTGTGTCAACTGCATGAATATCACTGATGACTAATCCTGAGGTGTGAGTTTCTACTTAAACTACATAGCTGGAAGGGTCATGGAAATTACTATTTGTGTTGTAGTATGTAAATTTATAAATAAACCACAATGGTAAATATCAATTATTTCAGTGTTTCACTTGGAGATTCACTGACACATCTCAATGCATTTCGGCGTGCCTATCACCTTGAGGGCAAGGTGGAGAGAATGGGAAAGTGATATTAAGCAAACAACTCCTCTTTATGTCTGGCTCATCATCCATTTTATGAATGATCAATACATTCTGATATATACATCTAAGACATAACACTACTGAAGTCAATCCTAGAGAGGCATGATTTTCCAGCACCATTTTGTTATTAAGTAAAAGATCACCAAAGTCCTTCCCATAATTAAATTCTATACATATACTTAACATAAATGAGTTGAGATAATTGCATCTAGATCTGAAGTCTCATGATCAGCCCTGTTTGTTTATAATAGTCAGGGACTGGTCTGTGTTTAAAGGCCAATGGAGAAAGGACAATGGCCTTGTACCCTACTTCAAAAAGAACAGTCCAAGGAAATCTGAAATACAAATGCAGTGGATATCTGAATGTTAAATATAATACTGTTAGGAAGGTATGATATAAAGCCATACATTTTTAAAAGCTGTTCTTTAATTATTACTGTAGGTTCAAAGCAATAGGTTTCAAGGACAAAGCAATGACTCTTTAATGCTGTGAAAGCCTCTAAATGGATCAGGGTACCCATATTATTTGTTTCTCAAACCTTCTGAATAATGAATTACAGGAAATTCAATTTCAAAAGTGGAATTTGGACCGTGTTTAAGTGACAGAAATTTCTAGAAGTTCAGACCAAAATTAAGGCACAGAAACATAAACAATCTTATTAATTCATATGGGGGGAAATATTTTTTTTTGTTTTGGAAAATTATCACCATTTTACTTTTAGGGTACAAATACATATATAACAAAAACCAAAACAACAAAAAAACCCCAAAACAACCTCTGAAAAAAGATCTAGTCTATTCCCTGCCCCATGGAAAGATCATCTTTATTGAAACTATTTCCGAGGTAAGTATGGCTAATTTATTCCTAGAAGTGATGAAGTTTTCTAACAATCCAAGTCAATTTCTACAGTGACATTTCCCTTGAGTAGTTCTTTCCTAATGTCCTACTTAGCTTTCTACATCATCACTCTCAATGAATCTTTCCAGTTAGATAGTGGGTCACTGAAAAAATACTTCCTGAACATGATTCTTCAACATACTTATAACAGTTTATTCTAGAGTATATATTTAGCTTACTAATGAGAATGTCCTGTTATTAGATGGTATTACATGCTTTATAAAAAAGTGAAGCTATATACAATATCTAATGCCTCAGAAATATCAATACAATACCTTATATAACAAAAAGAAGTTGCTTTCTTCTGACATTTTTTTCATGCTTTTGTACTACCAGTCTTCTCACTATTTTTATGTGTTTATAAATGGTTTAATTGTCACATTATTTGTTCCCATCTCATCCATAAGTCCAGCCTCTCATTTTCTCCTCTTTCTTACAACAGGCAATATGCTTGGCATGTTGCACTGTTTCAAAGATAACCAGTGATGACTCAAACAGCTTCAATCAATTCTCACAATTAATTTGGGTAAATTTCTTCCAAATCAGCTGATGTGTAAGCATCTGATTTAGAAAGAAGTCTCTGTTCTGATCTTTCCCTAGACTATCACAAGTTCTTTTTCCTTTGCCACTAATGTTAGTTGCTTTAAACTTATCACAGCAGAGCTTTTTAGTTAAGATTGATGTAGAAAAGGTATTAACACTCTGACCTTCTAAAAACATCAGCTGTAATTTATTTTCCTTCTCATCTGAGAAGCAGACCAACTCTTTCCTTTTTCTCTTACAACTAATGTGGTTACAGAATTCTTCCTTTTATTCTTTATGTGCCTTGCTAGCTGTATCTGGTCTTCTGATGTTTCACTTATATTTCTGTGCTATTTTTTGATATTTATACTGTTAATACTTTGACTCTTTTTCTGTTTTCTGTAGACTTCTTTTTTCATGATCAAGTCATTGAGGAACTCATTATTTAGCCAACTTAGTGCTTCACCTAATCTTCCTATGCCTTCTTTCTTTTAGGATAGCTTTTGCTTTTAGTCTTCATATTTCTTCCGTAAGTAACTGTCAGCCTCTCCAGAAGCCCTTTTCCCCTTAGATATCAGATATTACCTGGTGATTTTCTGAGCTTACAGAAATCCAGTTCTACTTTATTTATTCACTATTCTTCTTTTTCTTCTCCAAAATCACATATTGGACAACTTTATTCTTATTCAGATCCAGTCCATAGATGTCTACTAATTCCTTTGATCACCTGGTCATTCCTGTCATTAAATAAATCTGAACAAATATTGCATCACACGTGATTTTCTTTTATTAAAATTTTATGTTTCTGTACAATTTGCAAGGTGTGTTTGGCTGCTCATAGTCTAATCAGTGTGTCTAATCAATAAACAATCAGTATGTCTAATCAATAAAAATAGTCCCAGAGTGACTCCTTTATATGAATTACAATGATGAATGTGTTTTTATCTATGAAAACACCCAAAAGCAAAAGTTTTGAAGACTGGTGGGGCTGGGATGAACTTACAAGATCAAAAGCATCAGGTCTTCTAGTTTCACATTTCTCATGGAAAGAATTTGCAAAGGACAGAATCTCCCATAAACTGTTACCAGTGAGACACATACCAGGACAGAACTGACACATTTATGTACATAATTATTTGCTCTTCCTGTTTATTATATCAGATTTTCTAAGTCATAGGCACTCATTGTATTTGGCTACCAGCACAACATTTTTGATCCAGTCAGGAAGAGCACAAGGGAAGACCAATTGAATCCATTGATTTTAAGCCATGAACCTTATTGCATAGGTATTTTCCAGTTAGAATAAGCAAACAACACACAAATAAATTAAAATATGCAAATAATACAGCCCATTATAATGGTAAATAGTCATTTAAGACTATCACTTTAAAAAAGTTACTAAAATAATAGTACTTAACTGATATTTTTATTAAATTGTTCTTTAGTGAATTGACAGAACTAATAACTAATGTATTTTTAATAAAGGATGTAAATGTAACACAAGCACCATATTGTACTTTCTTGAATGAACTGTACTTTTAGTATCATGCTTGCCACTTAATGTAATTTTTAATAGGAAAGTCTTGGCTGTAGTGCTGCATTTCCTTCTGTGTTAACAAACACCAACACTAGAACTCAATTAGTAATGACACTAGCATCTCATTTGCTCTTACTGCCCCTCTCAGCACACTAAATGACACTGTCACAAATAAATACAGTACATATTGATGAGTTCATGGGCTAGAATTTCTTTTCAGAGAAGAAATTCAGGAGAAGAATCAACTGTATCTTTTTTTGTGCTTAAAGAATATGGTAATGTTGGTGAAAATAAGCATGCAATCAAGTAAATTCCCATGGATTTGATGTGATATATGTATACTGTTCACAACATCAGTTGATTATTTTTTTTCTTCTGCTGATGCAGCTTAAATTCTTCTCCCCTCTTTTTAGAACATTTAAGTATAGTTTGGATCAGGCCAATAATTAATAAGAAATTAATCCTCAGAAGAAAATCATTGCTGTTTTAATAATCTCTCATTTAGGAAATTCAATCAGTTAAATTTACATCCCAAATGCTAGGTAATTATACTACTTCTCTAAGAATAGACTGATAAGTATGTATAGTGTACTAAACAACTAATAACCCAGCGTGAGAATAAGAATGTAATCATTTTTGCATTATCAATAATCAGCTACCTCTCAGAAAAGGAAGAAACCTCCTGTTATCAACATCATACTCCTTTTGCAGGAGAATCAGAAATGCTGCTGCTGACTCACTATACACCCCCCCCCCCCCCCCCCCCCCAACTTAAGGAATACTAGTACCATCCACCTCATTACCCAGAGGAATACTTTAAGAGATAACACCCAAGAAAGGGTAGATGCTAGAAAGTTTGCAACATATCAGTGTTAACTGTAGCATTATTGAGGATTAGCAATCTGGATTCTTTGGATAAAAAATGTTAATATCTTTGTAACTAGAATAATAACAACTACGAGACTGTTAATTCTTAAATTAGACTATGAAAAAAATCTTGTAGTTGTACATATTTAGCCTACACAGACGGTATGAAATATTTGGTGTGATACCCAGACTTTGGCTGCCAACACCCTGGCATCACCTAGAAACTCAGGTCACTCTAAAGGGTTCCAGTAGGTGCACTGGGTCAGCTGGAGAGGAAGGGCATTCAAGAAGCCATGCTGGAACTTGAGATTTGCGATCACAGACTGGTTGTCCAGGACAAGGGCTTGCTCTGCAGAACTCAAATTGTGAGTTTTTAGATTCCTATTGTGCTGTTGTTTGAAAGATAATGCATACTGTTGCACTCAGAAGAAAGTTTCACTGATAGTGAGGTCAGGAATGCAGAGAGCAAAAGTTTTAGAAATGGAAGAGTAAGGCTCAAACAATCCGAAGGACAGGAATATGAAACTCTGCAGAAGGAGCAAAGGCAGGAGGGGCTTTTTTACTAATTCTAAGGGCTGGTGCTCCCCAAATGCATTAGAGTTACAAAGTTAACGAGGATGTTAATAACTCTTTTATCTTACTTCACAATGTGGAAGATATATAACAAAAGAGATAACAAAAAAAAAAAAAAAAGAATTATGTTATGCGTAAAACATCTAACTTTTGCTCCAAGAATTCGATCATCTTCCTGCTTTAAGACATTTAGTATGTGAAGCTCTTCAAGTCATGGAAATCAAAGTTTTCCAAGATGTACTTGGTCTCTGTTTAATATAAAAATGACATTAGTCTGAATTAGGTGTTGAATGAGGTAAAATGCAACTGGCTTAAAACTCAAAGGCTATCAAAATGTCAAGTGCTCTGAAAGAGAACAGGCTCTAGATCTCTCAAGTGGGGAGGCAAAATAAAGAATTTGTAGATGGAAGTTTAATTACCACATCTGCAAACTTTCAAAAGCTTGGTTTTTCAAAGCTGATATTCCCTAAAAAATGCTATTTCAGAAGTGTGTACATACACATACATCTTTAAAAATAATATTTAGAATAATCATTCTTTGTGGTTAAAAGTCATCAAAGCAGAAGCAGAAAAAATACATATCAAATGAAAGCATGAAACAAGGTAATAATGGCACTTTCTAAAAGGGGAAAAAAATATAGGCCACATCCTTAGGTATATAAACCACCATTTGATTTGGCTTCCACCAAACTCGACCAATTAACACAGTCAAGAATCTATACCAGAGAACAGAAAGAAAATACATTTGGTAGCACAGTGGAAGTTTTTTCTTATTCTACTGCAAGAATTACTGATAAATAGCTAATTACATTGCTTAAAAATCTTTCCTGTAATGGGTACTAAAATTGCCTTTAGCTGCAGAAGTAAAAGCAACTAATAATTACTGCAAAGCAACCAGGTCCAATACTGGGAACCTAAATTAAAAGAAAATGACCACCTGGAACCAGCATGAATATTACTGTTTCATCATCATGCACCACTAATGCTGCTAAAGAAAAAAGAGCTGAGAAGAACTAAGAGAAAGGAAGGAAACATTGCTTTATTTTGTTGCATAAAACAATGAAATCTTCATCAAACTAATCTTAAAAAAAAGAACAGAACTAGCTTCTGGTTTGGTCTCTTTCTGTGGACTAGCTAAAAAGATGATACATAAATTGGGAAGTGGTCCAGGTTTCTCAAATGAAATCTACAGTTTCCATTTCCCAGAACATGATTCAAATACCACCACTCTACTCTGCAACATCAATGGAATGTAATTTTGTAATGAGTCGGTGTTTTAATGCAGTAAAAGTTCTATTTTGTTCTATTGTCATCAGTATAAATTAAAAAAGAATTTGCCCCCCATTTGAAGCAAAGCTGGTATACCCTAGCTTGGACATTGAAATCCGCTAGCAATGTAATTAAGTGTGATTGTAAGGTACAGGAGAGAAGATTCTTTAGAAAATGTACATGAGCTTTTACACTTCTGGGGCAACTGAACATGGAGATAAGTAAGAGGAACAGAAAGGTACCTGCCTGCAGTAGAATATATTGACGTACTGCAACTATGAGGTAATAAATCGTTTTAAACAGAATCACCCACTAGGCTGCAGCAGCCACTTTGCTCACAGTGGGCAAAGAAAAAAGGTTCAGTGAAAATAACTAGCACAAGACCTGCTACTTCTATTTTCAAGTTATATACTACACTCCTGTATCACCATTATTCCATGAAATTAAAATGTTACAAGCGTCAAACCATTAATATTATCAGGAAATAAGGAAACTTACTCAAATTTTAGAACACCATTATAAGAAAGAAGGGAAAATCATTCCCGACATTGTGTGCTGGGCCTGGCTGGGGTGAAGTCAAGTTTTGTTTTGCCCATGATGGTAATTGCTGCATGGTCTCCCTGTTCTTATCTCAGACCCATGAGCCTTTCATTATATTTTCTCTCCCTTGTCCAGTTGAGGGACATTATGGAGCAACTTTGGTGGGCACCTAGCATCCAGCCAGGGTCAAACCACTACAGATATCTGAGAATATGACACCAATGGTGGTCTTATTTAGCAAGAGTATAACACTGAGATTCATCTCAGCAACAGAACTAATCTCATACCTTCAGCCACAGACCTTTCTAAATCCAAATATCTTATGGAAAAAAACATAAACCATCTTTGTTATTTTCAACTAGAAAGTGCTCTTTGGCTTGACATGGGCTACTTTCTGAAATGCCTTAGAACTTTAGAACTGATCTGTTCTGTTCCATTGCTGTTGGTAACATGTACTCACAGCACAAGTTTTCAAAGGTAATGTAGCTGGACCAGAGCTATATTTCAAGGATACTGCAGGCAACTTATGAAGGAATTTTCTGTCAATTATATTGAGTTGCCAAAGGGTAATGTCTCAAAGTGAAATGGAGACAAATCTAAATAGAAGAACGTCATCCTCAGATAGTGTGGTTCTGTTAATGCATTTACCACCTTTAACTACAAGTGAGAGGCATTATTTCCTATAAAATAACCTGTGGGAGCATAACCCAGGGAAACATCTGCCAAAAATCTGTAACTCAAATGTAACAGTCCCTGCTCCACAGTCTCTGTTGAACTGGGAATTTTATCCATTAGACTTCAAATGTCTTTTAATGGGAATGGGCTCTTTTAAAGAAAGCTTGTGTGTTATATCTTTTTTTGCTTCTTGTATATTCTATTATACTACCTACTGCAAAATGAGCTGGTTGTCTGAACCTTTACTTGCTTGAACTCTTTGCTTTTAAAATTTTGCCAATCCTTTCATGGCTGTTTTAAATTCAAAGTTTTGTCAAAAGTACCTTCACTTTAACATAATGATAAAGACTGGTGTTACAACCTAATTTCTGCTGCTTTGAAGGATTGTTTCTACAGAACATGTAACAAACAGTTGCTGTTTTAGTTCTCTGTGCTGCAATATCTAGCTGGTGAAATTAGTAATTTGAAATATTCACAGTTCACCAATATTAGGACTCTTTAACTAACCTTTTCCTTCTTCACCTACAGGAAACAAGGCTGGAATTTCCTCCCACTTTTCCTGTTTCTAGTCCCATGGCTGCTGGAATACATTAGAGCATATGAAAAGAACCTGCTCAGAGCACAGCCAACTGCTTAGTCTACAGAAATGTGAGAATGTACTTCTCTGTGAACTTTCAAATATGAACAATCCTGTTCTAAGAAGAGTTACATTGCTTGCTGCTCAGCAGGACTTTCTGAGCAGTGGCATACTTACTGTTCAATACTATATAACCAGCACTCCAAAAAAAAGCCCTTAAACTGAGCAAATATTTAAAACTCCTTTACTTTCCAAAATTTTCTCGACTGATCATGACACAGTAGAAATCCTCCTGACCAAGAAACTGTATGAACACAAATTCAAACACAAAGGCAAAATTTACTCATGGAAATCTCCGTAAATTGTACTTGACATTAAATCTTAACCAGGCTAATAATCCAAAACACATTTGCTGATTCAGATTATTTTGTTCAAATTCTTTTCTTGTATTACTTCAGGTATAGCCAACATGAACAAGCTTTTCCTGCAGTAACATCACAGCTATACAAACTTGTCTTTTTTTCGCCTAATCGGAAATAAGGGAACAAATTATCCTCACAGTTTCTTCTGGAAGACAAAAAAATGGGTTCCACTGGAGGGAGAGAGTAGCTTTTGGCAAGAGTTCATGCAAGAGAACTGTTGCTCCACTGTTCTAATTACCTGATATTGTGATTAGAATAACTGTTAGCTTTTTTCAGGTATCCTTTGTGTAATGTAATATTTCTTTCCTCTGTCTTATCTCACCTCTTAAGATGTTACAAGATACTTAATTACTGCAAGTCTCAAAGTCAAGTTTATAGAAAATAATCAATTTAAAAAATACTATATATTTTCTCCCTGCGTTATAGTTGCTATCCAGTTATAGCAGACTTCCCTCAATAATTATGGTTACAGTACTGTCTATCATCTGAAACTTCACTCTGCAGACTTCTGTTTACTGTTGTAATAACCTGTATAATGGTATGCTACTTTGCATGACAGTAGCATAAGGAAGATTATTTTAGGAACATGTTGATGCTCATTGCTCTCAAGTTAGGCAAACATAAATAAATTGTAACTTAAAAATATCTAAATTAGTCATGGTATATTTTATGACTCAGTTTCCCAGGATATCTGTCATGTTACTGCACATTTTTTCTAGCTTGTTTAAATGGAAAATTTTTGCTTATACTATTATCTGTTACATAGTTCAGAGCTGCTTTAGATGAATCACCACAGATGGTTCCATGAAATTCTGCTAGTTTTTTTATTGACTTAGGGAACTAGTTTTTTTTCTTAGGGATCTGGGAATGCTGGCCAACAGCAGGCTCAATAGGAGTCAGCAATGTGCCCTGGCAGCCAAGAGGACAAACTGCATCCTGGGGCGCATTAAATACTGCATAACCCACTGTCAAAAGAGGGGGTTATTCTGCTGTATTCAGCATTGGTGCAGCCTCACCTTGAGTACTGGGCCCCACAATTTAATGAGGATGTGAAGGCCTTTGAATACATCCAGGAGGGTATCAAAGCTGGTGAAAGGGCTAGAAGGCATGTCATTTGAGGAGCAGCTAAGGACTTCGGGCTTGTCTAGTTTGGAGAAAAGGAGGCTAAGGAACAACCTCACTGCTCTCTACAGCTTCCTGAAGTGGAGAACTGGAGAGGGAGGTGCTGAGATCTTCTCCCTGGGATCCATTGAATAGGACTCATGGGAGTGATTCAGAGCTGTGCCAGGAGACTTTTAGATTGGACATGTGGAAGCATTTCTTTACTGGGAGGGCAGTCAGCCACTGGAACAGCTTCCTAGGGAGATGGTTGATGCTTTAAAACTGTGAGTGTTTGAGGCATTTGCACAACACCCTTAATAACATGCTTTAACTTGGTCAACCCTGGACTAGATGGTCATTGTACATCTTTTCCAACTGAAATAGTCTATTCTGTTCTATTAGCAATCATGTCTAATGGATACTGGCACTAACGATGAAGAGAGGATTTAGGAATAAGATAAAAAAATCTAAATCTCAGAGCCATTTGTGAATTATAAATAAGTATAATGCTTTACAATAAGTTGTCATTCCAAATCCCACTGACCATGCAGATAAGCAAGTCCATGTTATCTCTAAAGTCTAATATAACTCTCAATCAAATAAGTCACTTCAGTTAGTGAATGCTGAAACAGATGTGCAGAGCATTCTTGTTAAATGCACAGATAAAAAAAATGAATATATGTAAAGATCTAATAATATTAATGTTTTCTTTCAGCTGTAATGTATTATTTCAAAAAAGTAGTTAAACTTTTGTATTAAGAACTATTCTCCAACTTCCCCGTCTCTTCACTGCATTAGTAACAATGCATTAAAAAGAAAACAAAACCAAACAAGCCAGCATTTGGAGGACATAAGTCTGTGCAAGAGATTAAGACCTAATAATATAACTTCCACTTTCAATTATAAATACTCATTACAGAGGGTTTGGTGCCCTGTATATTATACACTTATAAAAAGACAACACTGGCATCTCATTTCATACAAAACTTCGAATAAATGGGTGATTTGGAGAATAGTTTAATGGGTTTTACAGGAATTAATACATCTATACTCCTATGCAAAGTTCCTCAGACCTACTGCAAGCTGTCCTGTTTTGTACACGATCCAGCTCCAAAGTAGAAACAGAGTTCATGGAAATCACTTGAGTCCACATGGTTAAACATTTAAACAATTTGTCCCAACTGCTCCTTAAACTGGCAGCTGAGAAGTAGTAAACAAGATACTTAATAATCTTAGAGGTTATTATAACAAACATTTAATTTGAACAGTCAGAACATATAATTATTTGACACTTGGGTTCAGATCTCTCAAACACAGTATCATTGGGACTCCTACAATTTCAGCCACTTCTGGTTATAATGTATGAACGTATGCAGAGCTACATGAATTAATCCTTTGCACTATTTTTTTTTGGTAACAGGTTGTAACTTGGCAAGATCCACTGTTACCTTCTGTGTCTGTATATAGCAACAATCTGGAAGTAAAGTAAAATTGAAAGTCCACTAAACTTTCCTGGTTTTTTTTCCCCATGTTGTTTGCTTTTTCCTCTAAAACGCACACTAAGAATCACTTACCAATAACTCCTTCTTTCTCACTGTCAAATAACAGGAGTAAGAGAAGACATGTAGGAAACTTGACCTAGAATTCAAAATTTAAGCTATGTTTTTTTCTAGTGGTTTGAGTAACATACCCAACATTAATCAATCCCCTCATTTTCAGAAGTTCTTATTTAATTCCCCACATAATGAATAAGAACTATAGGTATTTGATTGCCAAGAAAGTTAAGCTGAACTACTTTGTAAGTGCACTTATTGTTGATGCATGAAGTGGAATAAAATCCTATTTTCTCATTAAACTAGCTGCATCATCTCCATAAAATAATAATTGCTAAGGAAAAGCTTAAATTACAATTAAATTTAATTTATTTTTTGAAAAAAAATCACATTAGATAGTGATAAAAGTGTGACTCCATTATGCACAAGGAACTGAGTTATGAGAATAGAAAATATACTCTTTGAATTGCTCTTATTTTCTTCGTAAGGTGTGCATGTATGTGATCAAATAAACAAGAAAAGCTGAGAAGATACTGTCCTTTGTGAGAAAGGCAGCAAGGAAAGACAAGGATTCTTTGTGTCTGTGTGATGAGGGAACCCTAGGTTAATATGAACTAGGACTAGGGAAGACACCAAGGACCCTGTAAGGCAGAATGTAGACTTACAGAGTAGTCCTTATTATCCAATGGGCTCTTTTTCTGCTAAAGCCTATTACTTTCAATGCAGCATCAGAAAGAATTACTTCACTGTCTGGTCCAGAAACAATGTTACTAGTTACTGAGGAACTTTAGTGGTGTTCCCTACTAAGGGAATCAGGACACATGCTCCAAGATATTTCTCTCCAATTTCTAGTAAATCATCCCCTGATATTTCACAGCCTATGGTTGTGTCATAGACTCCAGGCTGAGAAGCAGTTGCTTCAAATTTACTATCTTAATGGCTTCATCTTGTGCTACTCATATTTTAGAATTCAGTCTACTATGGTAAGAACATTTAACTTTGGCGATCAGAGGAGTGTAGGTGCATCAAACCTTGGAAATCCAGCATGTCTATGTTAAGGACCGTATTAATTTCCTTCCAGGTCTAACAGCAATAAACAAGGGCACTTTAGTAAAGAAAGACCACCCATGCAACTTCAGGATTTAATTGGATCTGTCAGGTGAAACCAGAGTATCCTTAAAGAACATTCCCCCACACCCCAAGTGCTAAACATTTAATAATTAATCCTTCCTCTTGATCACCAATTAATCAGTGACTAGATAATAGACTACTGCATGTAACAATTCTGTGTGAGACTTTAATAGTAACATCATGGCCTTTCAGTGCAAGCTAATGAAAACTTTTACAAGAATGCAGTTATTAATCCTACAGCCATCATTAGAATCCACTTTGGATAAGGCTTATTTACCTAAAACTACACTGCAGTTCCAAAGAGTTATTTCCAACTATAAACTATGGCACAAGTGCTGTAAAATTTGATGTTGGTCCACCTGCAGCAGAACTATATTAGTTTACATGGGTAAGAGTGTAATTCTTTGTGCTCATAATTCTGGACATAACTACACTCTGACAGAGCAATGAGGCTCTCCTGTTTAAATTGCTTTAAAAGAACTGAATCTCCCTGAGGAAAAACAAAAAAAAACCCACACCCCCAAAACTCCCAACACAATGTATTATTGTATAACTCTGAATTTGTAGAATAATCTAGGAAATCAGATTGAACCTATCCAGCTATGCTTCAACATGAAAGAACCAGGCACTCAAGTAGTTGTTGTTATTATTATTATTATTAAAATACATGCAAATGATTATATAATTTCTGTTTTGGAGGATTTCAACCACAGATGAATTTGCAATTAGCTGTGGATGACCTCCTTGGTTTATCTATTATGATCCAAGAGCTGTAAGGTATAATTATGAAAATGCTTTGGAGAGGAGGGCTCCCATGTACTTTTTATTATATCCATATAATGCAGGCTTAATTATATTTTTACTTACCACCAAAAAAAACACATGAGGAAGCTTAACTAGAAATACATGTCAAATGTATGTAAAACCTCTTCCTAAAATCAGACTGTACTCCATGAATACAGTATCATTTGATGCTCAAAATAAGGCGAGAAGTACTACTTCCAGATATTGACTCTGTGGGGCAAGAATTCTTTTACTAGGACAAATCACTCAACAGCTTTCTAGAAAGCACAAGCTAACCACAAAGTTTGCCCTATAAATCCTCTAACAACCCAAGCTAGTTCTTTAGTAACTAAATACTAAATTACATCCTTCTGTAAGTAATACATATGCTTTAAAAACTAGTCACTTTTCTTCACGCATCATTCCATATACACACAACATTTCATCCACTTTCATGTTGTGAGCATGTGAAGAGGCCACAGAAGCATCTTGGAGTACAGGTTATAATGGTGGGAAAAAGGCAATGAAGAGTTTGCAAAAACAAGGCTAAAGCAAGAGAAAAACTTTGGCAATCCTTGTTTAGATCAGATTAAGCTGTTGTTGCAACTACATACTAATAAAGCAAGATTCAGATACTCATTGGAGTATCTGATAATTAGGGCCACAATTGCATCCCACCTGAAGCATATCCAATAACACTTTCATGTCCTGACTCAAAAATAGGAGGTACTTAGTGCTGTGAATGGAGTATAGGCAGTTATGTGCATATACTTTCATGTGCATTACAATTAAAATTCACCAAAACAGATTTAGTGCAAAGGGTCTTTTTTCTTGTTAATTTCTATTACACTAAGATACAAACTATTAGTGTCACTCATGTTGATCTTTCCTCTGTACTGGTTTGGGAGCCATTTCTCAAAAAACTGAGTAATTGCAAAATGGGAACTTTTGTGGGTTTGTGACAGAAAAGATGATGAATACGTTTTACTTTAAACATATCTGAAAACAGTCTAAGTCGTCTTCTTTTTGTTAATCAGTAAAAGAGAAGCTTCCACCTTCTTAGCCACTTTCTGAAGAAATGAAGAAAGCAGTTTCCGTTCAAAGTGTTTTCCTAAACATGCCACTCTTTGATATACAAGTCTACCTCTTAGATGTACATATTTGCTAACATATACAGAACCGGGCCATTTAAAAAACGCTGTGGTTTAGCACATCGTTGTTTTATAATCCAGCAAAAATGAAACACTAGTTCCACTGGCACTATTAACAACTGAAGCTGTATATAATTATATCAGTTTTAAAATGAAACAGCCTTTCAAAGGGTATGGACTGATTAAAAAGATAAAAACTTTGTAAATGATAAAATAGAGGATAACTTGACCTCTGTATGAAAGTTGGATTTCACTTTAGCCTAATTACATTGCAAATCATCTCCTCTCTATTCAGAGTAATTTACTTTAAAAACATGAAAATAGGATGTTTCATCTGAGTGCATGTTGAAACTACATAAACAAAATTTACATCAAGAGCTATCTAAAAAGGCCCAGAACCAGAGCATTTAGCTCTTCTATATTCATGATGCAGTTAGCTGACTCACAACAAACTTATCTTACATCATTTAAGCTAACCTGGACAACCTTGCAAAAGGGCCACCTGTTATATGTCTAATCATCACTTCATTCACAGACTCTTATTGCATCTAAGCTGCTTTTTAAACTTATGCTATTATTAATTCTATACATAAAAATGAGTTCTGGCAATTTCCTGATTTTCCTCTCACCTGCTAAGTAATAATCAAGTTGCATAAGGTTTCCTATTAAAGAGAATTCTTTTAGATGTTCAGACTTTAGAGCTGATTTTAGCACAGGGAGAAGATGTTAATAGGTTCTCATCAGCTTCTTCAGCTTGTTTTCTGCAGCTTGCTTCTACTTCAGTATTACATATTTTGCTTATTTTCCTTTCTTTATGTTAAATTTTTTAAAGTATTTTATTTTCTCTTTGGGAAATGTCTATAGAATTTACTGGAGCTAAACCAAACAGAATTCTAGATAGTTTTAATTACTAAATATAAGAGATATAGAATCATTTAGGTTGGAAAAGACCTTTAAGGTCATCAAGTCCAACAGTTAACCTAGGACTGCCATGTCCACCACTAAACCATGTCCCTAAGCACTGCATCTACACATTTTTTAAAGCACTTCACAGAAAGGTGATTCAGCTACTTCCCCAGGCAGCCTGTCCCAGTTCTTGACCACCCTTTTCAGTGAAGAATTTTTTTCCTAACATCCAAGCTAAACATCCCCTGGCACAACTTGAAGCCATTTCTTCTTGTCCTTTTAGTTGTTACTTGGAAGAAGAGACCTACCCCCACCTGCCTACAACCTCCTTTTAGGTAGTTGGGAGAGAGTGATAAGGTCCCCTTTTGAGCCTCCTCCTCTCCAGATTAAGCAATCCCAGTTCTTTCTGCAACTTCTTATAAGACTTGTGCTCCACACCCTTCAGCAGCTTTGTTGTCCTTCTCTGGACACGGTCCTGCACTTCTATGTCTCTCTTGAAGTGAAGGCCTAAAACTGAACACAGTATTTGAGGTGCAGCCTGACCGGTGCTGAGTACAGGGGGACAATCACTTCCCTTGTCCTGCTGGCCACACTGGTTTGGATACAAGCCAGGATGCTGTCGGCCTTTTTGACCACCTGGGCACACTGCTGGCTCATGTTCAGCTGGCTCTAAACCAGCACACCCAGGTCCTTTCCTGCCAGGCACCTTTCCAGCCACTCTTCCCCAAGCCTGTAGCATTTCATATCTTACTGACAGACGGTATCTAACTGACTGATGTTTTAGAAACACTAAAATTAAAAGATCACCTAGATTTTACCTTGAATACTTGGTATTAAAAAAAAATAAAATCAACACAACCAACCAACCAACCAACAAACACACACCACAAATAAACCAAACCTTGTAAAATTCTAGAATGTAATTCTACATTCTAGTCTACATATGCACAATAAGGCAATTTTCAGAAGGGGAAAGGAATGCTTACTAGTCCAGCTGTTGAAGGTATTTGGAATAAAAAGAACTGCATGAGAAAAGGAAAAAAATATAGGAAACTTGAAAGGCTTGTTGCTTGAGGTCTTTCAGGTTCCCCATCCAACATTTACTAGCTCATGGTCTGTGTTGTTTTTATTATGGTGATACAACTTCAGTTTATAGATGATTTGTGTCCAGCTGACATAGGCATATCAAGAAGTTACTGGCCCACTAATACTGTGTGGGTTTACAATGGGCATTAACTACTTTTCTGCACAGTGTTCAGTTTCAGAACACTATGATAGAATTCCTGTGGAATCCATTCCTCTATGCATCTGTCAGTTTAGGTACTGTAAAAGAAGCAGCTAGAACTTAAGGGTTAGTATTCAGATAGGCAGCAACCCTGAAACTGGTGTAATTCTAGATCAGTGCAGGACCAAAATACTAGAATCTTTTCATGAACAAAAGCTTATTAGTGATTTACAGGCATTTCACTTAAGAATGTGATATTGAACTTCCTAACTCATATGAGGACCTTTGAAGGTTTATTACTTTCAGAAAGTAGTAGTAGTTTGCTTTGATTTTTTTCTCATATCATAACAGAATATTGCCTTTGAACAGGCAGCATAATAGTTAAATACTTCTGAAAATCTTACACAGTTCAAATATTAAATTTTTTTTTCACCTTTGCTCTTCTTTGTACTATAAGATCTACACTAAAGGAGAAGTTCAGGTATCTATCTGTAAGTTGTCTATTACATTGCTGAACTAATTTTAAATACTAACTTCAAGTACCTGGCACCCAAAGCACCATCATCACCTTCTGTTTCATACCCAGTTGTGTATTCAGTCTCTAAGCAGGGTCAAGAGCTCCAGAATGGGATATATCTGCCAATAGGCTGAACAGATTTGACTGGAGGGAAACCAGAAAAAAATGTTGCAAATGGTGTGTCTAAACCCTTTACTTCTGCAAGCTTCATTTAAAAGTGCAGTGAGATAGGAATGAACTATGCATGCACAGCTAAAGATCCTGAGTTTGACATGTACATTTTTTCTTTAAGGAATGGAGCAAGACTACATTTTTTCTTTTCCGACACAGCTGTCAAAAATCAAGGAAGAAGTAGCAAAAGTACTGGTTTTGTATCTGTATTATTTCATATGTTTTTAAATACACCCCACCACCACCACCACCACCCCTCCCCCATGCTGTGGTTGCAGAAGTTGCAAGAATTACCCCAAATAGATTCAAAACCTCAAATCTATTTGGCAGGAGATTGGCATAGCTACCATATTATACAGATATGGTAAATTGACGCCAGACAGCAGCCAAGTACCCACACAGTTCCTCACACCCTGTTACTCTTATCGTCATCTCCTCTCCTGCCTATCACCAGGTGGGACAGGGGAGAGAACAGGAAGAACAAGAGCAAGGACAGTCACGTGTCAAGATAAAAACAGCTTAATAGCTGGAGGAAAACAGAAAAGTGAACCAAGCTATACAAAGGCAATTCCTTATCACCTCCCACAGTCCAGCCAGTCTTCAAGCAATGGCTACCTTGGAAGCCAAAAAAACCCCACCTTCTTTTTCCTTTACCTCAATTTTATTGCCAAGCATGATGCGTGTTATGGAATGTCCCTTTGGCTGGTTAAGGTCAGCTACCCTTGCTGTGACCCCTCCCAACTTCTTACCCACCCTCAGCCTTCTCACTGGGAGAAAACAAAGTAGGAAAAAGAAAGCATTGACACTGTGCAAGCACTGTTCAGCAACAACCATAACATTAGTTTGTTATCAACAGAGTTTTGGCCACAAATTCAAAACATGCCAGTGCAAAGGCTGCTATGAAGAAATTTAACTCCATCTCAGCCAGATGCAGTATAATAGAATTCTCTGTTTTGTTGTAAAGTGGCTCAGTAAATATATCTTATTACGTGGGTACTACACCTGTAACCTGGTTTTTAAAAGAAACATTGATAGTAAATCTAGATTTAATCCCTGCCCCAAAACTAGGTGATTGAAGAGGATGCAAGGGAACTTTTGCACTTGAAAGTTTAATCATCTCCATTTGTGTTTGCAAAGTCTGGTCCAGTAGGTTGAATCTGAGTAGCTATCAGATCTGCCCAGCTGGTAAGACAGAAGGGCACTAAACCGAGAATCCTATTTGCTTTGCCACTATGTGTGGAGTTGGTTAGTGACACAGAGACCAGGATGGCTGTACAATGAAAAGGAGCAAAAAAAAATAAGCACATAAAGGATTACACCAGTGGTAACAATATGTCTCAAGAATGTAAATGTCTCCCATAGATAAAAAGCTAACTAGTGGTCAGGATATAATGGAAGGTCTAATATTTGTCCAGAAGTGTCAAATGTTCCATGTCTGAAAGCATTTATCAGTTTAGCTTTTAGAAGCTGGAATCTCACTGTGTGTTAACAGGAGAGGCACATTTCAATCCAAAGTACCCTAAACCTACTGAAATTGCCAAGGTTTATATAAGCTATGTAAATATTGGACATGAAGTTAAAGTAATTCTACCAAAACGTTAATACATATCTACAAGGTCTTTAGAGTACAAGCAGAGATCTGTCTCAAATGAATATGAGAGGACATTGTTCATTCTGTTCAGTAAATCTCAGTACAAACTAGGTCCATACACCGCTATGGCTATACTGTCTTTAGTCTTGTCCATGTCCCAGGAACTAGGTTTTATCCACACTCCCTATAGGATTTGAAAACTAGAGTAAAATATTCTGAATTTTACACTTCCCATTTACAATGGGACTGCATGAGTGACTGCAGATGCGAGATTGCGATTGAGATGGTATGTATGCTGTGTAAACAACTAGAGTAGGAGTCTGAAAGGAGAATACTGACATTACAGATGCATTCACTTACATTCACAAAAGGAACAAGTTTTATTCTTAGTATAAGACCTACTTTGATTTTAATATTGTTGTAAAGAGTGTGTACATCTATGATCAATGCAACTAGCTTGCTAAAGTTGATATTGCAAGAACAATGGAAGTACTATATGGCAACTCTGTTAAAAAGTTGTGGTGGAAAAGACAACTGTACTCCCAAGATTATAGAATGTCAGTGTTCAAACAATGAAACTTAATTGCACAAGCTCCATTTTTAATTGTTACTCTTTTTCTGTTCTGACATGTTTAATCTTCAAAGAAGTATAGTTGATAGATATCTCTTACCTCACTTTCCTATAGAAGTATATTAATTCAATCTACAATCAATCAACAAATCATTAAAAAACTAAATGCATTTTGCACAGTCAAATGATAGTACTTCAGGAATATCATGAAAGCATATGCTATATGGTAAGCATAGATATACAGCACAAGTAAGGAAGAGGCTAACTTTATTAGATTCCTGAAGCAGATGTAAAGGTAGTCAGTCATCCACAACTCCCTTCTACTTATCACTAAAAATTATAAAAAAAGAAAAAAAAAAAAAGAAAAAAAAAAAGAAACGGAAGCCAAGTTTTGCCACTTTTAGTCTTGTATCATATCCTACGACTATCTAACTTCCTTTCAGAAAGATAATTTGTAACTTAAGACTGGGTGCAGTTTATTGTAATAAGATTTGGGTCGAGGTATGTATCATTAATGACTGAGAAGAAAAATACTGCCATTGTCAGAATTATTATATGCAAGTATCTGCAAATCAGTAGGTCAGATGCAAAGTTTGTTCCATGAAGTATGTCAAACCTGACAACAATATCTTTTTTAAGTCTTAGTATGTGGAGTCTTTTCTTGGTCTTTTACTCATGTTTGGACTAAAACCAAAATTCCAGTAGAGGTACAACTACATTTTTTATACGATTAAAGGGGTATGATTCAGGAACAGTACAAGATACAGAATACAGCATAAAAAAATGTAAATACATTAGATGGAAATTCAGTAGAATAACATATTCAATTACTGCTCCTTTATAATATTGTCAATATAGATCTCAGGAACTGAAAGACAGTGATTTGTAAGAACTATTACAAACCTGCACCTTGTTGGTGCTAAGACTCATTTTATACATTCACTTAAATAAGCTACTAAGGAAGTAATTAACAAAAAAATATGTAGGACTTACATGTTTACGTTTGTTGCAAATATCAGAGATATTTTTCATATATGAAACTCCTTAAACTTCAATTAAAATACAGAAAAATGGGGGGAAAGACACACCAATGGAAACAAAATGTACTATTTTCCCTATGCTAAGGAAACTGGATGCCAGACATCTTATGGACCAAATATCCTCCAGATGATTTTTCAAACATATTTAGATTTTACTTTGCAACAATACTGGTTATGAATAAAACATTTCCTGAGATATGGAATAGTTTGGGGGTTTGTTTTTGTTTTGGTTTCTTTTGGGTTTGTTTTTGTTTTTTTTTTAATCATTATTCTGTGTGAAAGTCCTTTTATTTTTTTTTCTAGCCCAGCCATTTCCAAGTTGTCAAAAGATGCTTACTCTCTGGGGTTGCTTTGTCACAGAAGGTAAGATCAAACCAATGAAAAAAATACAATGAGTTTGAACCAGAGGCCAACTCAGCCATGCAGCAATAAAAACAGCAGCAGTCATTCCAAAGTATCTGACAGGCTTCATTTGTCTCAGAATAGACTCTGCCATGTCACATGGTCATGCTTTCCCATCATCCTTTTGCTGTGTTGCAGCCACTCCTTTGTACTCTGCCAAAGAAGTATGCAAAGTGAGTGAGAATGCCAAGAGATTTTCAAATGAATATGACTTTTAGGAGAATCTGTAAGTCAAGGACTCCAAGCAGGCATCAATTCCTCTCTCTCTGCCAAAGAGCTGTCACTTCCTTGGAAAGTTAAATTTGTCACAAGGAAAGAAAATTTCACCATAGTCTGTTTAAATAACTTAGGGAGTAGAAGCTTTTCCCAGGTGCTTTTTCCACACAAAGCAAATGTATCAATCATTTTATTCTCTGAAATAACAATTTATTATCCATGCAGGAGGCCTTAGATTCAATCTGCACACTGTTCTGAATGTCGTGTCAGATACTAAAATCTGTCATCAGTCTTTATCAAGGAAATCATTCTGTTCTTGTCATCAGTTTTTATTAATAAGACTATTTATTACTTCAATAATTAATTATGACAAGTAGTCTGCCATTTGGATAATGAATAAATATTGATAAATTGCATGGCTAATACACTGTTGCTGTATAACTAGCTTTGAGAATGTGAAGACTTGAATGGTACTAAAAGAAACAACTCTAAAATAGACATCACAGCTAGAACTGAACATACTACATTCAACTAAAACTCTTTTGGACGACACATATCACACAGAGTGGTGGGGTTGTTCAGCTCTGGTCGTCTTAAAATAGCCTATTTTTTGAACTTAAAACAGAATTTTAAATCCTATACTTAAGATATTTTCAAAAATCACAATACATAGAAGTTTCATGGAAGTGCTTGAATGGTATTTTATTTCAAGAAGAAACTGAAACAGAAGACCATGTTCCACTCCCCATCCTCTCTATTTAAAACTTCTTTCTCTGTTGACAGGAAATCTGGAGCTACTCTGGGCAATTCCACCTAACCATGACATGAACCCAGCTTGCATCTCTTTTGCCTTGTGCAGTAAATACCCATGAACAATAAGGTCTTCTCCCTGCCCCCCCCTCCATTTTAACTTCTGTAATGAATTATAGAGGCTATCCTGCATTTAGGGTCTACAAAGAACTAGTGCATCTCCAGGAAGAAATACAGTCTTCTGCCCTGGTCTCTCATGGTACATGCACCAGTTTGGTGGTCCCAAAATTTGGTGCTCTACCTGTAAAGTTTCTCATAAATCCAGGAAGCTGTATGTAATCTACCATACATTATTCCCTTTCCATAAGGCAAAAGTCCACCTTTAATAGGTCCTTCTACTTATCCTTTTTGCTACCCTAAACTTCAACCTTTCTCCATTCCAATTACTCATCAGAAGGTGAAGATTTCACATCTTTCAAAGAACCATCATATTCCCTTTACTCCAAGTAGGTTTATCACTTTCTTTACAAATCAACTGCTCTTATATGCTAAAATCCTTGAGTACTTTTTCTTGCACCTGATCAGATTACTTGTACAGCTATCTCTAGAAACAAATACTGCATGTTGCACG